>NW_009710752.1:12013-45979 GCF_000703405.1 Apaloderma vittatum | reverse complement strand
GCCTGTGTCCCATTTATGCCATCAGACCAAGATTGTCCTCGTTTTTGTGGGGGTTGAAAGAACAATCACAATCAAAATGGCATGCTGCCACGGGTGCTGCTTGTTTGTAGCGTGAGCTTTTTGGAACAGGGTATTCCCACTGTTTGGAAGGTCGTGGTACGACCTGACATCAGCAGTAATAGCAAGTAGGAAACAATCACAGGCCCCTTGAGTCACTCAGACTCCAAAAATCACATTTCTTAAAAAATACTCTTCCTCTCTCGCTCTTGCTGTACATACTCATATATTTGTGTGTATATATGTATAGAATATAATAAATATAATAGAACAGAATTAATATAATATAATGCATGTGTGTCTATATAAGTAAGTATATATATGCATTTTATATATATTCTTCTATATAAATTAAATACATCGAAATTTTAAGGGATAATAAAGAAAATGGAAAAATGTAATATTCACTGTTTGTCAGTAGAAGATAGGAAATATTTAAATGAATACCACAGAATTTGTGACTGATGAAGTATCAAAATAGTTCCAGTGATCTAACAGAAAATTTAAATTTGATCATGGATCAAATGTAATTATAAAAGCCTGAAGGAAAAGAAAAATAGCATAAATGTGGGAGGACTCGAACCATGTTCAGTACAGATCGATTTGATTGAATCTCTCAGGACAGGCTAATTTCCAAAATAACAAGTCTTACTTATAATCTACCAGTAAGCAAGAAAAATATAATTACATTCAAATAGATTATCCTGCATTGCATTTTCCTCTCTTTCTGTGAATTATTTTCCTGAAACCATCATTAAAAACTGGAATTTTAAAAAAAATGTTTATAGTCATAGCCTTTTCTAGTAAACTTGGCACTTTTTTTTTCTGATAACAGAGACACTATTGAGCTCTATAACAATTTAAATAAACATTTATAGATAGGTATATTTATTTAGCTTCTTATTCATTATTCATAATAATTACTGTAGTTTTTTTCAATTTTTTAACTGACAGCCCTTTCTGAATATAAACAGAAGACCAGAGTAATGCAGAAATAACTTTTGTATTTACTTCTAAGTTATACTGACCTCAATATTCTAGATAGCTCAGAAAAATAGAGTCCCTCAAAATATGTTTATATGAAAATGTAAACAGTTCTTAGGTGTTTCCTTTACTTTCTATAATTAGTAACTTGGACAGAACAGATTCTAAAACCTCAAACTAGAAAGATTCGTGGATTAAGGTATTTAGATTTTTTTTACTAAGGATTTTTTTTTGTGAAACTGGAAGAGGAAAATTCAGTGCTCTACTTTACTAATTCTTAATCCATATCTGATACTGAAAATGATTAAAATATTATTTTAGCATCTACAGAAGACACTGCAGTTGTCAAAAATTCTGGATGTTTAGCCTGTTTATCTTGCCTCCTGAATTCTTTTATAACTCTCGTAGCAGACAAATGACCTTGCTCAGTACCTTTAGCTATTTTATTAATTATAAATTTAGGCCTCAAATCCTCTGTTCTAATTTTCAACTGATGTTACTTTAGAAAGAAGAGTAGCAACCTGAATGTGAAATTTGGGGTAGAACCTGAATGCCACACCTGTAGGACTCAAACAGTTAATACAAGCTGGCACTTCTCCTACGTTATATTCAAATGTGCTAAAATGAGTACACTGACGTACGACTGCTACCATTTTTAAAGGATTTATATTATTGGCACTACTGTGCTCTAGGACATGCTGTGCTGTAACAGGAAAACAGTTTTTTAACTGTTCTAATAAGCAGCTCCCTATTAGGAACTACCTATTAAGCAGTGCAGTCATTTCACTTAATTGAAGTGTACATTCTGTAGTCTCTAAGAGGCAAACCAAAATATTATGTTACCCATTAAAAAACCGTATGTTTTGTATTTTCTTTTCACAAGTTTGTGCTGCGACAATAAAAGACAAGTCTAATAATACGGAACAAAAAGTGTGACAGATGTAGATGTCTGTAATCACCATCAGTACGGACTGAAATACGTCTGCATTATGCTGAGAGTTATTGAAAACATGGATCAAACTTCTTACTAGTTCCATATAACATTTTACTTTGTGAAGATAATGGCAAAAGTAATTATGATCATGTCTCAGGGACATAGCTAGTCAGGATTTAAGAGTAGCACAGAGTCAGGTAAAGTGGTGATCCACATACTGGTGCTGCTATAATATATTGATATTTGACTCTAAGCCTCACCTACAGAGCTACTGTTCTTTCATTTTTAACATTCTGAAAGCTATTTCAAGCATGACTTCTCTCAAGCAACAGGCAAGAATGCTCTACAGTTGAGTGCTGTAGCAAAACTGGATAGTGGGAAGTGTTTATTAAAGGCATACCTGTCCAGCTCTTGCATTTTCACAGACAAAAGTATCATAGAATACAGCAAACTGTGGGGCATTGTCATTAACATCCAAAATTCGTACGTAGACGGGAACACGAGTAGTATCTTTAGGGTTGTCTGACAGGACAAGAGAAAAGAATAAAGGGTTTATTTTCCTTCTAAAAGTTTCTTCCTTCTTTCCAATTTTCATGAGCAATAGACGTGCAAGATTAGATACGAAACTGGTCAAAATTTAGCATACAAACTGCTGCCAGGTAAGAACCAGGCCCCTGAAAAATAGGGAGACTTTTTGCTTAGAGTGAAAAATAAATTATTGGTAACTAAAGAGCAATTAAGATTTTACTGAAACTGTTAATAATCCATGCAAATACAGTATGCAAAAAGTATGCCCACTATTCTAATGATAAATATGACTATTTAATGGGCTCAAGAGAATTATTCTGCTGTTAGGTTTTGATTCTGAATTTTAATTTGTGAGCTGATTTGTTTTACATAGAAAAGATGTTATTGACTTTGTGCATAGATAGGTTGAAAATTTCCCAAGCCTGGCTTTCCTCTCCCGTGCCTTATTAAGTAGGGAGAAATTTCTGCAACGCCAATGAAGGCATATCAGGAAAAAATCTGGTAAATAATTGATTAGTGTCAGAGTTTTTATATTTACATTGTCTTAAAAAATATGGTTGTAGAATTTCAGACCTTAGGTCAAGAAACAAGAATAGTAACCTCCCCCTTGACAAATGCTAAAATCCTAGTACTATTGAGAATTCCCTCTCATTAGAGTAGGTTAATTCAGGAATACAAACATCCCTGTCCTTACTTGCTGATCTGCCATACCAGGAATCTGAAATAATGCCTAGGAGTAAAAAAGCGCAGCCATGTCTTGGAATTCTGCTAGATCATAACTAAATACTATATGATTTCGCAACATTAATGGAATGGGATAAGTAACAACAGAGATGATTCAAAGTTACTTTTTTTTCCCCCTCTTTTAAGCTGCTTCAAATAAAACAGTGAACATTTAGGAGTAGCTGGCATTAAATTCACTTGTTATTAATAACACCTTTGTAAGCAAGTGTGATGTGGAGATTTCTGACTTCCTGAATTATTTAAAATGGCAGGTTTAGGGCACCATTTTTCATAGCCTTTTTGACTTTTGTACCAACCTTCCAAATAAGTTCTGTTATTAACACAGCTTTCCCATTAGGTCGTGCTCTACAGGAAACACTTTAAAACATTTAGAGACCTAAATCTCCCCATTCACTTCTTTCTCCAAAACTAATATACCTCTTTAGAGAATGCTAGCTACTCCACCAAGGTTCAGAAAGTAAATTTTTTTAGTGCATCCCAACAAGGAAATAAGTTTAGCACTGATATAATAGTACAAGGATACTGAGATTTTTTCATTATATAAATACTTCTAAAAACTATTCTTATAGCACTGGGCAGGATTGTAAGCTCAGGGCAATACATTGCAAGAGAGGAAAAAAAAAGTTTAGAAAAAAGGTACAGCTACTGGGTGTGCTCAATACAACCAGCCTATTAGTCTGGACTACAGAAATGGGGACAGGCAGGCTAAGAGCGGTTAATTGGCCGGACACGATGTTCCATTTAGTTCTCTGCAGCGTATTTCTTGGCAGCCAAGCCTCACTGCTGATCAGCATCTTTTTTCTTTTCTTTTTTTTTTTTTTTGACTGATACAGAATTAACCTTAAGAAAATAGTGAATTTGAAAACAAGTAAAAGATCAGACCTATGTCTCTTAGAAAATTTTCCATCAGATGATTAGATAATTAGATAATCTCAATAATGTAGCAGGTGTAGGAGGATCTCTGCTTTGCTCTTTGTATTTTTAATGTGAAAATATCTACAGAGAGGTTCTTTATGAGAAACATGACAGCTTAGGGGTCAAACTGAATCTAACTTCTAAGATGTATTGATTCCAAGAGCTGTTAAGTGTAGATGCCATAGGAAGAGATAATGAAATTATTTCTAAGAAAATGAAGAAAACCATAGAGATAAGATCACAGATTAGCATCCTGAACTCTGCTACTGTACAGCAAAATCATGTCATTGTCCTCAAAGAAAAGGAAGAAAACAGTCATTATTTCATTAGGTAACATTTCAGAAGTAACTTGGGTATTAAAGGTCAGTGATGGAAGTAGATGAGGAAAAAAGCAATGAGGATATGGCTGTGGTTAGCTGCTCCCATTTACTTTCCCAGAATATCTAATAGAAAGGGGCGGCGGGAAAGCAAGGAGGTTTTTGCTCATGAAGTCACAGCTGTAACTTTGCAGGCCAAGGAAAACTGGAAGGAGAAAGACCAAATTGGCTTACTGATCTCAGCTGCTATAACACTAAGGTTGTGCCATTGTGATATCTCACGGTCAAGGGGCTTAGACGTATAGATGGACCCATTTCCAGAATGAATATTAAATATCCTGTCAAGGTCGGTGTGACGATCCAAAGAAAACCTGAACATGATAAAAAAAAGAAGTATTGTCAAAATGACAGAAAATGAAAGAAAGTGTATGTTTCACAAGTCAATACAGATTTTAGGTTCTGTATGTTACATTACAAAGGTTAGTTTTGTGAAAACCCATATTTAGTTTCTATAAACTCTTATGAAAATTCTCAAGGCTAGTTCCACAGAATGAGGAAAGAAAATTGCAAGAATTTCATAAATATGATACAATATTTAATCATCTAAGCTTTTACAGTCATATATAAGAAATAAGTCAGAATTTCAAAATAATTATTAAGGAATTGTTTAAATCCTGACAGGAAAATTCTTTGATGTACTGTACCTTCAGACTGAGACTGACAACTAATTTATGAGCTTTTCAAAAATATTTTTATAAGTCTGCTTCTACAATTCAGGATATACTAATTTACTAGAGATCAATTTAAAAAAAAAAAACAACAAACAAACCTCCATAAAAATAAGCTCACATGCAGAACTTCCACTTTCATGAATACACTGATTTTAAAGGACCCTCTGTGTTGCTATCGTTGCAATTCTTCTGCAGGCAAAACTTCTACTAACACAATATGGCAGAATGTCAAACTAGAATCAGAAAATTGCCCTTTCCTCCATTTTTTTCTAGTATTTATTGCTGCCTTCAAATTTAGTGTGGAAACTTTGGAATTAAATGTAGGATTTGCAAAGCACAGACCATTTATCTAACTACCTTGAAGAATTGGGCCAAATTAAGAAAAAAGTCTGCTAGTACACTTGTACAGTGTGATAGAAACACTCGGTTCATGTTTCTGTGAACTTTTATTAGTGATCAGAAAAGTTCATCAAGTGTATCTGATTTTACTTACTGTACTTAACTAAATTGACCCAAGTGCTCAATTTAGTTGAGATTGTAGAAAACTGAAATTAGTAGAAAATGTGTACCTGAAAAGTCATGTTGTCTTACTATTTCTTTAATTTCTTCAGCAACTGATCTGTTTCCAGAGACTGGAGAATTACCTTATTGGACTTGAGGCCGAATCAGGATCCCGTGCCATTACCGTTCCTATTATTGTCCCCAACTCAATATCTTCATGCACCTCAAAAAGGTAAGAAGATCTGCTGAAGACAGGAGGTTCATCTACATCTTCTACAGAGATTTTCACAATAGTTGTATCTTTGAAAGGCCCAAGATAATAGAAGCGTGGATCCACATGGGTATTCTCAGCTTCCACTTTCAAGGTATAAAGACGTCTCGTCTCATAGTCTAGTGGCTAAAAATAATAATAAAGTTTATTAAATTACATTAAATATTGATAAATGTTGACCTATATACATAATGGAAACTGAAGAGGACTTGAGCCTTGCCAGATCCCGCCCTGGGTTGGGGGAATCCCGATAGAGTTCAAATTTTCCGCAACAGAGAGATTACTTTCTTTGGTAGGAAATTTCCACTGGTTTTAGAGGAACTTTCTCTTCCTAAATATTCTGTTACCATAGCACCAATGACAAAAAGATTTTCAGTGCAAATTTACCAATTATTTAATGATTTTTTACAGCTGTTTTACGAGAATATGGATTTTAAAAAAAATATATAAGCATTTAAAACAGAATACAGACTTGAAATACTGACATTTCAAAACAAGGTACCTGATACTTACACTTCTCAGGAAGTACTATAAAGTCTTGGATACTCAAAATGGCCTGAGTATGAGTTTTGTCAATCAAATGTAGCTGGCCTTAAATATCAGGAATGTTTTAGGTTTCTTTTAAGGAGGTATGTCAAAGTTCTCTAGAGAAACAGTAGGAGCTTAATCTTGTTCCTTTTCATTTAATTTAATGAATCTAACATCAGAGATACTTTCTGTAAAACAGATTTGACATTTTTGTCAGCAGTTCTTTTTTTAAAATGGAAGGAGGAAAGGTTCAGGGTTATAATTAGAAACCATTTTGGATAGAAAAGAACCTCTACTCCTTCAATTTTTTCTGCATGACACAGATGAAAAGTATTAGCTAATTAATGATACTGAGGAAATGAATAAGCTGAGAATTTACCTTTCTGACACTTTCATTAACTTCCCCCAAAATCTCAGGGAGACATCACACTGGTGGCTTTCATTCATCAAAACAGGTGGTAGAAGACCTGTTTTTTCTGCCTAACTGTTTTTAAATACAAATTAATGATCACGAAAGATGCCAGAATGACAGCCTAGTCTAGTGAAAGAATGAGTTTTCCCTACTGCCCCAAACTTCTTTTAAAAAAATAGTTACAGCAGAAGGGAGAGAATGTGAATGTAATTGAGAAATGCAAGACATTGCTGCTCTTTAACCTAGAGCTGAGACTGCTGGTGTGTGTATAAAGTGCAGCATGCTGCTGTTAAGGGATGCTGGCTTCAAGGTTGAAAGCAAAGAATCCATGTTAGTCCTGTTTTATTCTAATTAGCTAGGTTAATTTGCCAGAGGGTGCACCATGCAGATGCATTTAACTTGCTACTAGTACAGTCACATCTAGTTTGGATGTCTCTTCAGGCTATGCTGGAAAATGTGCATATGAGATGTGCGGATTAGTCAGGATTCCAATGTATAACCAGTAATGAACAAAACTGTTGCTCAAGTACATGGAATTGTGGCAAAGCAATTATTTTTGTCTGCAAGAACTTGTGTAGAGAAAGTTCTTTTACAGCAGTTATTAAATTCAGACTTGGTAACATAAGGGCTGAGTCAACGAACACCAGCTATTTGTAGGACAATCAATGTGGCTAAGTAAAAAATAGAATATTTTCATAAATGAAGAAACTTAGCAGATCTTCTTCCTTGCTAGTTAATGCTGTTGTCAGTGCTATGTGAACAAACTACTTATTTACCAGTACAAGAAAGTATCCTGAACATTGCAAAATGTGTCAGATTGCTAACGACAAAATGAGAAGATCTTGTTCATTAGTATTTATTGGTGACATTTTTGGAGCTGCTGTCTTCTAAGTTATGGGATTTTTTTAAGCTTGATCCAGTTATTAAACTGTTTTTTCAAAACTCGATTGATTTGATATAATAGCAGCCAGTGTGAAAAATCTGAAGCAAGCAAAAGAGTTTGACTATCTCAAGAAAAGCCTTCACAGACTTAGAGGTAAAGGAAAAAATACTGAGTCCCAAATTCTGTATTTCCATTTCTTCCAGGAAAGATATAATACAATGCTGACTATGAACTCAGGAGAACATTGAGATTAAAAAGGAATGCACTCTGATCACGGCAGGACCTTTATTTTCCTTGCTTGTCATTATCAAAAGATGTGGAAATCTTTTATAGTAGTAGTTACTTTGTTACTCTATGCTAAAGGAGATTTGTTTTAAAAGGTACTGTAAAAGTGCTTCATGTTAGAAATACTGCCTGAACTCTTTAGGAACGCATCCCAAAATCCCAAAGACAAAGGCTGAAGGACTTTGGGAAAGGAAATGGTTGAGGAGCAGGAGAACGGCATTTCCAAGCGTGAGATCTTGCACCTCTGGGAGCGCTCTGACATGTAAGACAGAGGGCAGAACGAAAGGGGGCTCTGAAACAGGGACACCACCATTATTCACTGCTCGTGTGTTAACCAGCTGACATGTCGGAAATAGGATCAAAGCAATATCGCTTCCAGCTCAGCTTCGGTGAGTCTGGTCACCTAAGCTGATGAGAAGCTCCTAGGTAAGGAAAACCGATGTGTCTGCCTATTGCTTGTTGAAGAAAACAGGTTACATAAATACTAAAGAAGTCTATTTGAAGACACAGTGATAATTCGTACTAACACATTGGGAGTGATTCTTTTTTTTTACACACGTCACTGGCAACAGCACGTTAAACCTATGCTGCATCTCAGCTGTGTTTACCACCCTGTTATTTCCAGTTCATCTTAAAGGGAAATGGTACCCTTCAGTCACTGATGGGGAACACTTGCAAATGTTAAACAGTTAGAACGTGTCATCACACGATCTAAGCTCTTTTTTTTTTTGCAACGGACATCTGTGGCATAACATTGACAGCAAAACCAGTTAGTGAATGTGGTTAATAGACACCTTTCGCACAGTTATGATGCCTTCCTGTGTGTCCTTCTGTGTCATGATATCAAACATATCTGTCCCATCACCATCTATAATTCTGTACTCTACTTCTGCATTTTTTCCAGTGTCTGCATCTGTGGCTTTGACGCTGCCAATGGCTGTTCCAACTGGGGAGGACTCGGGAATGCGCAGGTGGATGGTACCTGTCAAAGAGACAAAGAGCAGCTCAGGAGCCCCACAAACCACTACACAAGCATTAAGTAACTCTGTGTCACACAATAGCTGATTACATATTTTTGTGTATCTTTTATTGTAGACAACTTGCTGTTTAATATGGGGAGGATGGAAAAATGTGAGGCAGAGAACTACGCAGAGGGAAACTTTAGGTAGAAAACTGAAAACAAAATCATAGAAAAACGGGATTGAAAACAACCTCTATTCTCCTATCTCTCAGAAGAATCAACTATGTCTGTACTTTTTTTGTCTAGGTCATTCCTGAAACATCATCTGGAAAGTCTGCTCTGTGTTCTTTTTCAGGCTTCACTCTGCTTTTCTTCCCTTTAATATCTAAGGTGAATCTTTGGGATACATTTTTCATCTATTTTGTCATGTAAGCAATATAAAGAACAGAATCTCCAACTTTGATGGCCAATTCTAAGCAGCAGACTGACATTTCAGCTTTCAAAATTAGATAGTCAGACAAAATATAAAATAAATTAGAATGACATCTTAATGCAGGGGTAGGTTTTTGAAAATCCACAAACAGAAGTTATGCATATACTTGTTAAAGCAGCTAATTCACACTTAAATAAGGCTTATGAACATTGCAATTTTGGTTTTGTGGTACTTTTTCTAGCTCAGTTTTACTTCTTTATTGTAGTGTCATACAGCTGATAAAAACACATAGAAATAAAACTGTCACCATTCAGGCAAGCTGCTATAAATTGAAATAAATATCTTGCTATGCATTTTAGTATTCTATTCCTATTTCACTTACTGTGAAAACTGTAAATAGGCATCGAGATCTTTGGTCCTATCTGTCAGAAGATAGAGTAGGAAAAACACATGGGATACATAATGCACTATGAAGAATTTTCAGATTTTTTTGTTTAAATGAATGCAGATACAGCTGTATTTCCAAAGATGAAAATTATGTCACCAAAACTCTATTGAAGTAAAATAGGTAAAAAGGATGGTTCAGTTAACAGCAACACACAAGTGGAAATGGTAAAAACCAGGAAAAAAAATGGGAAAAAGTTGACCAGGCAACCCAAAAGGCAGCACATATATACCTCGTTACAAATAAGAAATACAGAGAAGTCCGCAAAGGGAGTTACTATTTTTATGTGATCAGGAAGAATCGTGGGCAGAGAGCAGTGGCAGGTCAGCACAGGAAGGCCACTGGCAACATGATCTTGTCACATCTTCAGGAAAGCTCAGGTAAGGATTCTCAGTATCTCTCGACAGACTATTTTACCAGGAAGCTACAGAGTGACATAGGGAGCTGGTTTTGGGAACAGTCATTGAAAAAAACTTCTATTACTCTTTGGAATGTTTGAATCTCTCATTCTACAGAGCTGTTTTTTCTGTTTGTTATGTTATAGTTTCCCAAACCTAAAAAAAGAGCAAAAATTAAAAAAAATAAAACACATCCATGTATAATTTGTAATTAAATGTTCTATGGAAAGTATATAAATTTAACTTCTACATACAAACTGATACCCAGCAGCAGAATTAATACTTTATGGCCGTATATACTCCACATTCTATTAATATGAATTTATTTTTGCTCAGTTACATGTTTCAATCTAGTGATTTACCTTGCATTTGCTCTGACATTTTCATTACCTTTCTCTAATACCTAAATCTGTGTACTTTGCTACGTTAGTATATAATCTCTCTGTAATCGCCTAATGGTTAAAAAACAGAAGAAAAAATAGCCTCTGCTCCCATTTACTATTTACTCAGTAATGTGTGAGACTACGGTGAAAGACCCACTTTTTATTCCAATTAATATTTATATGTTATAATTAGTTTTATGGTATGTCAGCTATTCCCCACGTTTTTGGTTTTTTTTTTTCTGGCGTGCTTAAAACTACATCCCCAAGCTATGCCTTGTGGACACTACTTTGACTCCCACTGCATTATCCAACTCATTATTTTAGTCTACCAAGCGGTAAGAGCTCGTATCTTGAATTGCTAATAATGTACTGGAAAAAGAGAGTGAAAATATCCAGAAACCTTTCTCCTGAAAGATGATTTTATGTCTAACCTGTCCATTTATAGAAAACTCTGCTATAGTATGAGGCACTTTGTTTTCTTATTTTAATCACTGAAGACTTTTAATGCGTGGACTAAATATGTGATACAGTGGAGCTTTAGACAGTGTATCAGAAAGCAAACTACACCAAACTAGCAGTGTTCTTGGGAAACTGCAGTCTCTCACTTCTTCCTCAAGGGGAATAATTCACTGTTTGTATTTACTCAAGTGAGTGATATTCTCACGTTTGTCTGTCAAGAATAAAAATGGGAGGACTGAGAAAAGGAAAAGCTTTTCCATATACTAAGGGGACTGGAAATCAGCTGGAAGATTAAAGTCTACACACCTCTGAAAATACTTCAGTCAGTCATAACAGATTAAAAAGCAAGCTTATTCATGTTTACTCTTCTTTCAATTTACTCTTGAATAAATATGTGATGCCAAGGTAAATATTTTTATAGAGTAATACAGGCTATAGTCTCAGAGGAAGGCTGTCATAAATCAGATGCACGGAATTTCAGCCAGAGTCAGGCACCTCAGTCCATAAACCACTTTTTCCATTTTCATTGGTCAACACCAACTCCTTACTTCTGAGAACACTTGGAAATATTAGAGTTAAAACAGAGACCCAGTATCTGAGGTCTTTGATGGCCTTTCTAAGCAGAATCCTGATAACATTTTGAATTTTATTATGTTTTCTCAGGAGGACAGCCACTGCTACCTGTATGGTTTTCAGGAGTGGTTTAAGAGGAGACAAATATTCTGAAGAGTCCTTAGTCTGTAATCTAAACAAGAGAGGAATTAATGGCTTTTCTGTGTTTTGGTGTTTTTTTTTTTGTGAAAAAGTATGATAAAATACAATACGTAAAATTTTCCACAATTCTAGTATGTATTTCCTGTGGGAGAAGTTTAACCTGTTATGAAATGTTTTATTAAAACATATGGCTAATATGCTGAGTTCTGTGAAAACATAATGGCGTTTTTAATATTCTTGCTGGTAATTTATAAGTCCAATATGAAAATTATTGTCTCATGAACTTAATACATATCCATTCTTCATTAATGGAAAAGAATAGGAATAATTCAACTTAATAAGTATGAATTCCAGTAGTCTCATTGAACTCTATTAAAATCAGGAATCATTATAATGTCTGTTTGCATTTTAAGATTAAATATAAAGATTTTTTTGAAGTCAATAGCTATTTTTACATCAACATATCTAGTAAAGTGAGTCAGGTTTATAAACATTTTAGTTTTCCTTTCCAGTGAAACATAGATTTTTATCTACCAGAGCTATTGGCAGAGAGGTAGTAGAAAGCAAAACAAAACAAAATGAGAAAAAACAACAAATCATGAGAGTAAAACTAAAAGGTTTTTTTCAAAACAAAGGTCATGTGATTTAAATTGGCAATAAGGAAATACAGAGATATGTCTGAGATGTTACATCAGATCCTCATTTGACTCGATTATGATGCTGAACTTCCAGATAAGTCATGTAAAAATAGTCTAGAACGTTGACTTCATCATCCTAAGTAATAATTTAGTATACTGTTTAAGAAACAAACAAAAAAAAAGAGCATAAATATGCACGTTTGATGTTTATTGTGCTGTCTTAAAGTTAGCTGTTGGAATTAGCTTTGAACATGACACCTCTTTGAGTAGTCCTCCTCAATAGGGCCAGAGAGGAGCAATAGAGCATTCATCAGCTACACAGCGCTGGAATTACTATAATCTTCTATATACAAATGGAAACAAGAAAAATAATAAATCAATAAGTTGTGGAAATACAAAGAACAAAAAATGACAAAGTAACAATCAATTCTGTCAAGAAAGGCCCTGTGTGGCCATGCACAAACTGTAAGTACTCAACTGTTCAAGATTTTTCTATTCCGAGTGTGTAAATGAAATCACATGCTGATAAACATCTTACCTAAACACATATATATTAACTACAATATTAAATTTAATAAAATTATGTACTCCATTTGTGTCATGAAGAGTATGTTAAAATCAAAGTAATTTGAAGCTGATTCTGTTATTTTGAGCCTGAAGGCTGATCATCACTAACTACTAGATTCAACAGTTATACAAAATAGAAAATGGGTGTTGAGCATACTCTAAATCCTTTAGCTATTAAGCATGTGCGAACCATCTTGCACATACTACTTCAGTATATGCAAAAGGCTTCAAATGTATTTAAAATGCTTAACTTTTAATGTTTGATGTTACATAGTTATAACATTTTCATATTACACAGAGACTAAGAATGTTTTATATTTGAGTTTGAGGACACAAAGTCTTGATAGCTGTACTGTCAGAGGTTAAAAAACATTGTAAAAAGCTCTGGTAAACTTAGGCTGTAAAAAAACCCCAACCGACCACAAAGTTAAATGCCATTTACTTTACTTTAGGAAATTTTCTATTAGGTTATGTAGGACCATAACTGAAAAAGTACAAATCTGCTTGATTCCCCTCAAGTAATTTCTTTTCCACGTTTTTTGTGATTAAATATTTAAGTAGATACTATGATTCAAATATTTCTGCATCTCTAGAATTACTACATGTTTTCTTTTCCAGTGAGGGAGTGTGTAGATTTAAGCAATAGGTAACTGAAAAAACCTCTCATTGCTCTAATGCTCTTATGAGTCCACCTACCGCACCTTGCCATAATACTGGAAAGTATTCCAGGCTTGCTGCAGTTATATTTGACCATGTAACTGTTTTCCTGACAAACAAATGTTGTAACATTTAATATACTGCTTTAATAACAGTGAATAAATCAGTACATAAGCCTTTTGTTCATGTGTGCCCCATAATCTAGATTTTCTCTAAATTAAACCAGATGGTGATTGCTTAACTCTTTAGTCTGAAGCTCTTACAGTGTAAGGCAACTATTAAATGCAGCTTACTCTGGGGGAATCGAGGCGGATTGTCGTTGACATCAGTCAAAGTGATGTTCACGGTGGTGGTCCCTGATAATCCACCCATCTGGCCTCCCATGTCCTTTGCCTGGATAACTACTTGGTACTGCTCCCTGTTCTCTCTGTTCATGTTTGGCAAAGCAGTCCTGATGATGCCTTAAATAAATAAATAAAAAAATTGTTAATAATCTATCTTTTTTTTTTATGTGCAGTTGTCTGTGAAACAGATTTCTAAGATATTCATTTAGTGTTTAAAAGTACAAATTTCTCTTAGTAAGTTTTAGAGATAGTCTTCAGTATAGATTATCTCTTTGTTGAACAAATCTTAATTCTAGATCACAGCTCCCTTTCCAGTTTGTATTTCATGTTAAAAATGATTCAGGGTATTCATGCAGAAGGTTTATTAATAGAAAGAACATCTTTTATTAGTTGAAGTAGAATAATTATTAAGAAAAAAACCCAACATTTTTTAGAACATAAACTTTTATTCTTGCCTTTATTAGACATGTAGTTACCTATATCCTTAAGGCTCAATAGTACCACTGTAAAGTAACTTATACTTCATAGTGTCAGCTGTAACAACTCACAAGTTTTAATGCTTATTACAAAAATTATAAATTATGAGGAAAAACCAAAGAAATATTTCACTTCAATTATTTTTAACATCTATTTTTTACATGATCTAAGATTTTTAAAGACAAAGTCTACAGTTTATAGTAAGAGGGAATAATGACAATTTTCCTGACCTGTTTCTGGTTCCACAGAGAAATAGGGTTGTCCCTGAAGTATGCTATAAATTATTCTGGCACTGTTTCCGTATGAAGGATCATCGGCATCAGTAGCTGTAACTTGCACGACAGAAGTACCTGAAACATCCAAAATCAAGTTAGTTTTACATGGTACTAGGTGGAGATCTGTGACCATCCAACTTCCATTCAAGCAGACCCCAAAGAAAATGTCAGTTAATGTCGATTGTACTTGCCTATTTCAGAATCTCATTCTACATAAATTGTATCTAAACTTCCCTAATCCCACAAGCACGATTAAGGTGTAATTAGCAAAGGTAAACAATAGCTGTGATTGAGCCGAATTCTTATCCTTACCCAGCTACAATCATTTCATACTTACATACCTTTTTATTTTTTATTATTTTTGTCCAAAGCATGAAGGAACATGACAGAAAAAGATTATTAAAAATGTCATTGAAACTTGGAAACAACTAGTTCTCCCTACCTTGTAAGTGTTAATACAGATTGATACTACTGGAAGAAGTATTAACATGTGGACTTTGAAATTTGCTGGTTATTTAAAATCCAAAAAAATTTCTAATCTTGAAGACCATTTTGAAATTTTAGTGGAATATACAATTCCTTCAAACCATAAAATGCTTATCATTGCCTCTGACGTTTATTCCCTATTCTACTTCTATAAAGTGTTTAGGCAAGAAGTGAAAAAAACCAAAGAAAATAAATCATCATATGCATGTGACTGGTTAGCCACCAGCTATTCTGAGGATCAAAAGACTTTCAGGCATACTTCTCCTTTTATCCCAATTATTTCCCTGCACCAACTATTGGCAAATACTGTGAAATAAAGCACTTGTAAATCCAAGGCACTTTGCAGACCTGTTTAATCTCTCATAGTTTGACTACATTACATGTTTATGGCAACATACACAGAAAGGCAAATAGAAGTAAATGCTAAGCTTCCTCAGTTTGCTTGGGTTTTCACAAGATGACAGCAAGTCATGAACAACAGCACCAATATCAGTGGAATGAGTCTGTGCCCGACTGTTGAATCAGAGATGAATTCTCTGAGATGTTGTTTTCAGCTGTTTTATAGCAAAGCACTTGATCCAGTGAGTCTGTAAAAGTACAGGCATCTCATAAAGAAGGCATAATAGGCAAATTTCTGGTTATATTATTAACGATACTAAAATGAATTTAGTCACCAAACAAAGTTAACAGAACAAAGCCTTGAACAGAAAATATTTCTTCTTTTAAAAAAATCGCTGAAGAAGTATAATGGTTGCTTTAGTGATCCTCTAGTCTAGGGCTGTAACTGAAAATTGGAACACTTTTTAAAAATGAACGTAGGAGTGATAGAGCTGTCCTAAAAACTTCATCAGTTTTCAATTCACAAATTTCTCTCATCTCCAGCCACACTGAACTCCATTTGTAGATATGTATCTATGTAACTACTCTCTTAAAAGACACAGAGGCCTTTTTGATGATATTTAAGTTCTGAGGAGTGTTGCCATGATTCTGTAGTGCACTTTTTGGACCATTCTAGTACGTAGCAAATTGCAGTGCAAGAATGCATATTTGCTCTGAAATAGAGATGTTGCGTAAAAGGAAGATAAAAACAAATCATGTTCAGTAACTTTGAGTTAAAAAAAAGGAAAAAAAATCAAACAACCAAGTACACCGATCAACGTGGCATTGTCCAAGAAAAGTTTTCAGATTTGCCATTTTATATCCATAAAAACAGAGAACAGTCACTGTCAAGGTGTCTATCACAATAGCACAAGGTATTAATCAGGAAAGTCTACATTGCAAACCCATGAAAGGTGATACTTTGTCTCTATTACATGTAACTGAATTATTTCTTGTTTCTAATTTTCACATTTCCTTCATATGTCTTTAACCTAGCAGTATTTATTAATAGGTCAATTGTATGAGATTTTTATTTCATTTTAGTTTAAAAAACACGCAGAATCAACTTGGAAGGGTAATTTGGATAAAAACTGAGGAATGCGTTTAATAGCTTTAAATTTAAATAAAAATCCAATTTGCAATGTAATAATGTATGTCTAATTCTGCTTTAGTCAAGAGTCTCCTAATGCACATATACTATATTAACTAATGCTATTTTAATTCACATACACTTGAAACAGAAGAAATCGTATCAGCTATCCTTCTCTCTAGCTGCAATGAGCATGGCTGAATATACACAAAACAAAATCTATCAGACACTTCTGAAAACTGTAGATTTGATCCTGTTCCTTTTAAACTCTGTGGGAAGAGGCTTGGGGTCCTAAACTCCATCACTGTCACGCAGTGCGATTTACTCAGCGGGTTGTGCTCAGGGTAATGGCCACCCCGTGACCCAAAAGCAGTCAGGATGAACACCACTTTTTAATGTCACCTCTGCTCTTTGGCTCTTGCTGGCCAGCCACCAGTCAAGCATCTGGCATAAATCATGCAAGGGCACCTCTACACTTCTGCCTGTCATTCAGGATGCAGAATCACAGAATGCTAGGGTTTGGAAGGAACCTCTGGAGATCATCTAATCCAACCACCTGCCAGAGCAGGTTCACCTAGAGCAGGCTGCACAGGATGGCATCCAGGCAGGTTCTGAACGTCTCCAGAGACAGAGACCCCACAACCTCTCCGGGCAGCCTGTGCCAGTGTTCTGCTACACTCAGAGTAGTTCCTCCTCATGCTTAGATGGGACTTCCTATGCTCATGTTTGTGACCATTATCTCTTGTCCTGTGACTTGGCACCACCAAAAAACCACTGGCTTGATTTTGGCCCTTGCTCACAAAAGGAAATGGAAGAAGACATGCTCTCTAGGCTTCCACTGAGGGATCAAATCTGACAGAAACCATGTCAAGGAGCAAACAGGATATCACTGTATCACTACATCAGTTATGCTGTGCGCATCAGCTGCCAAACCATTAGCTTGTTTTCCTTTGCTTCAGTTCCTGAAGTCACTGAAGACCACTGATATTATAAATACATTGTTTGCTCTTGTCTGAAACTTGGGCCAGAAATCTGCAGGCATTGAGGATGACCACTTGTGCCAGGGCTTAGAAACTACAGTGTGGATGTGACTTATCACCAGCACTTGGTCTGGGCCTCACTTTGTCTTTTACGTAGGCAGAGATTGCTCGTGATGAAGTTAGTAAGAGTCCTTGGCTTTCAGGATCTAAAGTCTAATCTGAACTCTATAGGAGTGCAAAAAGGAGAGAGTGATAATGTACTGGAGAATATGGAACCAGTTATGTTGTTAGTAAGACTTATGATTTCTTTGTGTACACTTGCAAATTTTACTGTATTATAAACCAAACTATATAGTGGTGAGATAGGCTCAGAAATAGTCATTTGTCAGATTATTGTAGTTCTTAGAAGGCAAATTTTAATGACAATGTTTGAATCTCCCTTGGGTCCAGTACTATAGTAGTAATTAATATATTTGGCCCTTTTTGACATGTTCCTTGCAAGCATCTTTAAACCTCATACAACCATTAATGACTTTGATATCACAATGCATTTATGATGTAGACATATTAGATAAGAATCACTGAAGATAATTAGCTTGGAAAAACAATACAAAGTGTTTCCACTGTAGAGCTGAATTTGAAACTTACACTTCCTTTTCCTTACTCCCAAGTAATATATTTAACCAGAGCAAGTACCCTCCATAGTAAATTATCCATACAAATAATAAGGTGAATTAATATAAATTTTCTGCACGTTCTAGCAGAAAAGAGAGGAAATAATAACACATGTGCTCCCTTGAAATAAACTATTTAATCCAGCAGAATTACAGAGAAGAAGAGGAGAGGGTTCCGTATTCAGAGAAGTTGATGTCAGGAAGGTCTTTGGCTATATGATACCCCTGCAACCTGGAAAACAATAACCTGGAAACAAGTACAAACCCAGAAGGAAGTTACATCTTCTGAGGCATACATTGACATCTCTAATTCAGAAGCAGAGAAGACCACCTAGGGAGCGTGACAGAGCACAGAAATAGCGCTTGTCTTGGTTTGAGAGCACCAGGATCAAAGCACAATCACCATTAATGGGGGAGAGGGGGCAGCTGCACCTATGTGGAGGAGAGTATGGGTCAGGTGACCCAAATGGACCAATCATGGCATTCATCCCCATGGTGCTCACTATAAAAGGGCCTCTAAGAAGAGCCCTGGGGCCTTTATTGTTGTTGTGGTAGGAGGATTGCTATGGGCTGACTGTCATATCTACCTGTGCTGCTGCTGTTCCTACCTCCTGGTTTCACAGTGCAGAGGAGCACTGTTCATTAGGACAGGTTGTATTGCTTGGCCTACCCCTTAGGTAGGAGCGACACAGCTTTTCTTTTGTGGTCTTTTTTGGGGTTTTTTGACTGTCATCAGGACTCTGGGCTTGGCCAATCCTATCTGCAGCTGAATCCAGTCTGGGACTTTTCTGCTCAGGACCTAGTTGTCATTGAAGGGCATGGGTTCTGTATTAATGTATTCTCCTGTATCTTTGAAGATATTTGTATTCTTGCATAACGTCTCCCTGCAGTTTAACATCTTCATTGTTATTGCTAGTATTAAGTTTTTCAACCTCAAAATCTATCTCCCTTGTTCCCCTGTAATCCTCCCTGGGAGTGTGGTGGTGGGATCACAGAGAGCATCTGTCAGAGTTTAGGCGTTGGCCCAACCTTAACTTCATCGTATTTATTGGTGCCCAACAAGGAGCAAGAACCAATTTTGTATTTCATAGCGTTATGAACTTTAATATTTTTGTATTAGATTTTTTCTTTGAAAGGTTGGGAAAAAACCCTCAACAGTTATTAATGTGGTTCTAGGTGAAATATTATACTATGTTCCTAGGGATTTTGGATTATGGTCAACTGTCACATTGCTTCCTAATCTCTCCTATATGTTATTATCTAGGCCTTTTCAGTGTATGTTTATGGCTTTTTTTGTTCAGGTGCATTGGGCAAAGGGCACTGGTTTTATGTTGTGTTTAATGCCAGTCATCTAATCTGCAGTAAGTTGGATGGTGGCTTCAGGCTGCCTAGGGCACTACCTGCTAAGTCTTATTGCTAATTATACTTACGGCTTTTTCATGGGAAATAACACTTTTCTTCTTTTCACCGAACTGACTCACAGTTCTGGAAATTGTTCTCTTTGTTTCAATTTGCTAACCTTATTATTGTTTATTGTTAATATGTTTCAGGAGTGGTTTATTACTAGAATGCATTGATGCAGGTGTTGTATAACAGTGCTGAAGATGCAGTATGGACAGGATAAGGAATGATTAGAGAATATATAGGCTACAACAGAGGAACAGAGAAATATTAACAAATAAGAGAGAACATGGTGATAAAATAAAGGTCTAAATAGCAGAAAGTTCTGAAAACTTGACTAAAAGTTACCAATAGGTAAAATCCACGGGAAAAGATGTATAGAGGAGAATACTCATCTGCAGCTGTGAAAACTGAAATATCGGTCATTACCAATTTACCCTGTTATTAACAGATATGATGGCAGACTGATGCAATGAATGATACGTGCAATTTTGTCAGAAACTTAAAGCGTATGACAAGAAACACAACAACTTTGAACTCTGTCTGCTATCTGCATGATACAGGGTATCTGTAGCAACGAGGCATATGAGTTAATTTATGTAGTATAGTATGCTGCCACAGCTGTCTTTCTGGTATTTAAATGAGGGCATATAATGTTAATATGGACATCTCACCACTGTGGTGGCAGCACAGATGTGTACAAATAGACAACACGGTTGTAAAACTACAGAATAATTGACTATTTCTTTGACACTTAGAACAGAGATGAGATTAAGCTCGGCCATTTGCAAAAGTGATATCCAGTCATGAGATTGAGGGTGCAGGCACCAGATGATAGTAGAGCTCTTGAGAATGCAGCCTCAGAATAACATATCAGAGGCCCCAAAGGCATAAATGTAAGTTGCAAGTTACTAGCTATATTACAGGCTGACTTGTATATCAAGTCTAAAAAATAAAAGAACAAATATCTAATGTGTCAAACATCACTTGTATGGTGAAATTACAAAGATACCATCTAAAGGATGTAAAAGATGATGGCAACTTCTGTAATAATTGAAATCAATAAACAATTCCAGTGTTGTCCTCTCCAATAAAGGACCCGATATCTGATCAATATTACCATCTGTCTGCAGCAGGTCTTCTTTCACCCTTGGTAGTAAAAAAGACATGCCTTTTCATATGCTACTCACCACATTTTGCTATTACAACTTACCAATCATATTAAGAAAAAAATGTTTTCTATATAGTTAAATAATTTTTAGAAAATTCTAGTAAAAAATAAAGGTTTTCTTAAAGTAATGTTTGTGCTGTGCCTGTCTAGTGCTCCAGTCTTCCCACCTGATAAAGTAGTTGAGAGTAAACTATCAAGTGCGGATACACAGTAACAGGAGTGTGAGGCATTCTATAGACTTTTAATTAATAGTTCTATCATAGTATTATAGAATATCTCAAATTGGAAGGGACTCAAGCTCCTTGTTTCTCGCAGGGCTTCCTAAAACTAATCCATGACTAAAAGCATCATCCAGATGTTCCTTGAATTCTGACCGGCTTGGTTCCATGACCACCTCCCTGGGCAGGCTGCTCCAGTGACTGCTCACCCTCTCTGTGAAGAACCTTTTCCTAATGTCTCATCTGAACTTCCCCTGATGCAGCTTCATTCTATTTCCTCGTGTCTTATTGTGTTGGTCACCAGAGAGAGATCAGCACCTCCCTCTCTACACCCCACCTTGAGAAAGTTGTAGATTGTGATGAGGTCACCCCTCAGCTTTCTTTCTCCAAGTTGAGTAAGTCAGGTGACCTCAGCCACCCTTCCTAAGTCTTGCCCTTAAAACATTTCACCGTCTCTATCACCCTCCTCTGGAAACACTCCAGTAGTTTGATGTCATTCTTATATTGAGGCACCCACACCGGTACACAGTACTCAAGGTGGGGCTGCACCAATGCAGTGCAGAGTGGACGATCGCCACCCTTGACCAGCTAGCAATGCTGTTCTTGGTGCACCCCAGAGCACGATTGGCCCTTTTGGCTGTGGAGGCACGCTATTGACTCAGATATAACTTGTCATCAAGTCGAACACCCTAATTTCTTAAATTAGTGTTATGAAGAAATGAATCAATTTTGAGGAATACTATATAAAGCCACATCATCTACTTATGGACCACAGATGAATTGAAGCCTCTAGGGATCAGCCATAAAGCTAAAAGCAATTCTATCTTTCAGGTAGTCAGTAGTCTAGCAGCTGAATGACCATATTTATAAAATCCAAGAATATGATAGGTTTTAACTTTCAATTCCCTAAATTAGGGTCATTTTATTGATGGAATAAAGTCTATTCTTTTCAGCACAATTGTTTATGCAGAATACAGGCTTAATTCTCAAAATACATTCAAGCTGTTTTTGTACCCATTAGTGTAGTTTTTTGGATATTTTTCTTATTTTATCTTTTTCTTATGTTTTTGCATTTCCAAAATTTGTGATCTATGTGGACATACAATGGAACCTCGCCTCTTGAATAATTTATATTCATTGAAATTATGTTTTGGATGTCTGAGAACACTGAAGAATAAGATGAAATTTATGTAATTGTGACTGACAAAATTAGGAATCAATGCATTATAACAATGTTGTATAATAGCAAAATATTTAATGAAAACACTGTGTAATTTTCATAAAATCTCTTTGAGTGTATTTTAAGCAATGCCTTCTGAAATTTATAGAAAGAAAATGAGAAATAAAGTGGAAGCTATAAGACATCTTTTTTCAACCCTACTGTAATCTTGGCATATGCCTCTCTAGAAAAATGCAGCAAAGCCCTTTCAAGATGCTCTGCCTAAAATTGTGTGCACTTACTGAAGTAGATGATTCTGGAGTACTGAGCAGTAAATAAATCAGTATTACATTTTGTTCTACTTTGGAACAGTAAAGGAAGAAGACTTTTCAGTTCTGCTCTTTATGTGGACTAGTTTGATGGGCTTCCAGTACAGCCCTACCCAATTGTGTGACACATTTGACCCATCCTCTCCTCCCCATGGGCACAGCTGCCCTTCCTCCCCTACTGTGATAACCACCAGTGCCAAGCAGCTCCAGGGGATTTTTTTCCTCTTTTTTAAAATTTATTTTATTTTTCCTTTATACTAAAAACTGTTTACTAAATGTTAGGACTTTTAAAAATTATTCAATCATAAACTAAAAGCAGACTGAAATATTAAGAACAGAAAACTATCGGCATCATGCTTCCACACACTGCTGCACAGCTGTGCTGAGGCCATTTGCTTTCAATAATTTTAAATATATGTATATATATTCTTTCTCTTTTAATATTTTCCAAAGCCAAAGAAACTAAAAGATGCAAAACATCTGAAAACACTGTTTCATCTAGTTCTAGTAGTAATTAAAATAATAATAGCCTGAAGAAGTATTGAAGTTATTGTGTGCTGTCTGAATATTTAGAAATTAGTATTATATCTACAGTTATGCAAACAATAAGTGAATATTAACTTTTAAAAAGAGACTATACATTTTTAAACTTTCCATTTTCTAATGAATTGTATGTGCTAATTAACAATAACTCATATTCTAAAATGTTATTGTTTATGAATTTGTCTAGCTGGCATCATCCAGGCCACAATTTTGTAGTTAAGCTAGGAACTGAAAATACACTGAAAATACATTGCAAAGAAAAGAAAGACTAACTCAAACAGCTGCTTAAGATTCTTGAAGCTGCTATTCATGAGTGAGTTAATGGAGGAACTGAAAACACGAGAGCATTCTTCCATACACTAAAAAATCAAAAGCAAGAGGATAAAGGTGTTTACCTTCAGGCAGTGCATCAACACCACAGGAGAAAACATCTTGCTCCTCTCAGCCACAGAAAGAGTGAAAGTGGAGACAGCTCTCCATTCAGTACTCATCACCACTGGGGAATCTAAGTAGCAATAGTTCTCGAATCATAAAAATCTGTTTCTGAGTGCAATTCCAGTATTTGCACAAGCAAGTCAAAATGAAAAACACATAACCCACACAAGATTCTCAGCATGACTGAATTTTCAGAGGATGAGGAAATTATTCACCAGTTACCACAGAGCAGACATTTGTACCTCAGCACAAAGTACTCACCCACTACTGACATTTCAGGAACACTAGCAGTGTAAATTTTTTCTGGAAATGTTGGTTCATTGTCATTGATGTCGTGGATTTTGATGACAAACTCAGATTCAGGTTCCACTGGTCTCAGAGTTCTTCTGTTAATAGCTTGGGCACGCAGGGTATAAAAGGCCTTCTCTTCTCTGTCAATTCTCCGGGTAGCATGAATGTCACCTGTTTTCTCATCAATTATAAAAAGAGTACCAGCCCCATCTCCTGACAAAATGTATTTGAGGGATCCATCTCCTTTGTCCTGATCAGAGTGAAGCTGAAAAGGTAGAAAAATAAGAGCATTCTATTTAGAAATAATGAAAAGTGGGTTTTTAAAAATATTTTTAAATTATTAGATATTAAATCATTGTGCATTTAACAAATATTTAATACCAACAAAGTAAATAGTTTTCAGTCTCCACTGACTGGCAGCCGTGGTGTAATACTGAGGCATTTCTTTCCTAACTTAACTACAAGAATCTTTTCACTTGAATGTGTGGCAGATTTTAGTTTTGCAGCAACACCTGTTCTCTGCTAAGAAACCTTTTCACCACAATTCTTAAAGAAGTTTTTTATGTTAATACTGACCTTTTCCTTCCTTGAAGAGATCCTATTAAAAATTCACAACCTGCTATGCTAGTTGTAAATTCACTAAGCAGATAAAGAACATGGTAGAATACATGACAATTAAGGAAAATAGAACAATTGGTTCGATGTCATACTAATGCTTTTTAAAATTTTATTTTATATTATTTATATTTCTCCTGGACAGGAAAATACTGCATTTTAAGTCATTATAATTTTCACTCCATCAACTAATGTAAAAAGCTTAAGAGAAAGAAACAAATTTATTAAGCATTCAGTGTTGATTTAATACCCGTTATGTAAGTAATAGAAAGCTTAACTTCATCTGTTAGTGTCCTGTAGTGCTGACTGACTTACTTCCATAACAAAAAAAAATATTCAATTATATTGCTTTGTTAATACATTAATGTGGTTGGCTCATATGATCTTTTGGATACACTTACTATAATTTTTCTCATCAGCTTGCTGGAAATTTCCTTCCAATCTCACTGACTTCATAATTCACTGAAAGAGTCTGTCATTCAGACTGATTTTCACCATGAAATGTATTTTTTTTATAGTTTTGTTTTTAGCAGAAGAATCAAAACAAGTAGAAGCTCTGATTACAAAACTTAAGTGCAAATCATACGCAAAAATCATCAGGATGTTCCTAAAAGTTTGAGAAATTCAATTTTTCCTTTCTAAAAATAGTTATTTGAAAACACATTAACGACATCAATTAGAACTTCATGAAGATCATAGTTAGTCATGTGAACCTTTTTTTTGCTAATTTAAGCTCACATTTCAGATCATGAATAACATTATATATGGAGCTTAGTATAAGTTTTCCCCTGGCATGTGGTGACAGAAATACTTCTTATTTTTTTGTCTTTGGTGTCCTCATATTGTCTTCCATAGGATTTGTTTTAAGTCAGTGTCAGAGGTAGAATATTGAACCTGGCTTTCCTTGCCTTTTGTACTGAAACCAAACACAGACTGGACTGGTGGGATAAACTGAAGTCAAACAGTAAACTTTTCTGCCATGAAACATTTGTAAACACTGAATGTTTCCCCCACACTTTCAACATATGGAACAGAAGGGGGTCGTGGAATCTTGGATCAAAGGCTTTATGATAGAAATTTAGAAAACTATCATTCTTCTGAACTTTAATTGTCTATGTATAGGTTTTCAGTTCAGAAATAAACCTAGAGAAACAATGTAAATATTTATCAGTGAATAATAAATTAAACTTTGCTTACATTACATATCTGTATGTTTACATTACAAAAATAGACATGTTCTTACTACTTAATTTATTTACTCCTCTAATAAATAAAGAAATAGGAAGCTCCACCAAAAAAAAAAGGTAAAGTGTATGTTAAAAGAGATGTTTTGCAAATAAATCCTCTGCTTTCTTTTCCTTCTGTTTCTCTACTGACTTCAAATTGAAGATTAAGTCCTTCTCACTCCTCTTTTGGGTATTGAATTTTTACTGTGGTCTTTAATACCTTATTCTCCTCTCTTGATGATCCACTGAAGTCGTGACCTTTCATCGTTCTAAGTAACATTCTTTTTAGGGGACTGGACAGCATCTTTCCGGTGGTGGCCCATTTTATAATGTCGTTTAGTGTATCTAGTCCTCAAAAACCTTTTAAGTGTTTTCTTCTTCAGGTCTTCATACAATACCAACTTATCTTCCAAAATGTTTTGGTCCTAAGAATTCACTGGAGGTCCATGACAACTAGATACAACATTTCCACAGCAGAGTGGAGAGCAGTTATACGAGGCTGCTCTTCCTCAAACATATACACTAGAAATACAAAATAAAGGCCTGTTTGAGCAAGAAAGATTGGGAGATAAAAAATAAATATCTTTAAATGGGCAGTCTGCAGTTTTTCTATATGCTTTCTCAAGCCAGCTCCAGTATTATAAATTATTATATAAGTTGACAATAGTACGTTGAGGCTGAAGTGCCAGTTCTTTAATGCAAAAACCAGCAGAGTCTGGCAAAAACCGTTCTGATAAATTCTCTATATCCAGGATAGCATAACTCCATGCAAACAGTTACCAGGAATAGTATCTGGACAAATATATGCATGGAAATTATTTTGGAGACTGATATTTAACAAAAGCATGCCAAGAACTTGTAAAATATTTTAGCAATCCCAGTAACTGCATTCTGGTGCACGAGTATGCTGCCTGGCACTAGAAGAAAAAGTTGTGAACAGAAATCAGAAAATAAAGAGAGGCCCTACACTACAGAATATGAGGCTTTTGAACAATATATTTAGATTCAGTTCAGGACATAAATATCTTTTAACATGCATTTGTTTAATATATAAGATACTATGAATGTTAACGATTTTTCACTCCTTCTCCTGTAGCTATGTATGTATTAAAGATTCTTATTGAGTTGATTTGGAAGTGAAAAATGTTATTTTTGCAGCACTCAGAAAATCATTGATCTCTTATATCTACCAAATTCAAACTCATTATTTTTTTTTCTCACCTATATTAGCTAAAAAGTAGAAAGGGAGCTGAATATACGATTTTGAGAGATCCAAATAAAGGCTTTTAGGGATCTGATAGCTGCACTTTAGAGTAACATATTTATGAGGAATATGAACCTGCTTATTTAGAAGAATACTTTAAGCTACAATATTTAGCATTTTCTAAAAAATGTTAATTTCTCTTCGGATTGGCAATCCACTTTAAATTTTATGTATACGCTGAACAGTCCACAGTTCTGGTAGAAAAACTTCAAATTCAGGGTGACATTTCAGGTCTTCTTGGGTGATTAGGAAAGCTACAGATACAACGAACAAGGATTCCAAACAGAATTAAAAAAAAGGTGAAGATGTGTGTATATATATATATATAAGCAAGGGAAGAGAATACCTCTCATTTAGTTTTCTTAGTTCATAATTCAATCTAGATGATGTTAGGGGATGGAGATGGCTAAAGACTGCCCTGTGTGTTCGACAGCTTTGATCACTGAACCGTTACTCAGCTCTGAAATGTGTGAGCAGTGTGTCGATCAGCACTGTAAAGTTTCATCATTTTACTCTAGTATGAAAAAAAGTTCTGTGAAATGTTTCTCTGCTACTTTTAGTATAAAGTGTTTCCTATAGTTATTTTGGCTAATGGGCATCTGTGATTCACGTCATCCAAGCTGGGAAATGGAGAGACATCTGTTTCATTTAGCAATTTTATTGCACAAAATGATCAGCTGTGAAGAAGTGGTTTTGTTTTCATATCTGTCCCTGGTATTTTGCAAACTCTCGTTTCAGTGATTTTCTTGCTGTTCTTCCACAGAAATACTTCCCTTTTCAGCTGTCAGTGGTATACATACTTTATGTGGAGCTTTTCTCACTGTATAAAACATCAGAATGTCTGTTGGTTTTATTTTATATAGTCCTGTTTCATCATACAGTAATTGCAATTACTGTGAAAGACAATTTTATATACTTGGTCATCTACCTGAACTGGTTGAACAAACTTAAGTTGAGAAGGATTTCATAAAAATAAAAAAGGAATGTATTGCTAAACAGAAGACAATTAACATTTACAGAGACTAACAAAATAAGATCTCCCCCATCCCAAAACATTCTGTGATTCTACAAAATTGGAGTGTTATGTGAGTATGTACAAAAGAGAGTGAGTTAACAATCCAAGACAGAGAGGAAATCGGCTTTTAAAAGATGGATTTATTTTTTTCTTCAAATACAATAAAACCAAAATCAGCTAATATATATTGCCTTGTTCTTCAAGATAAATGCCACCATAAATAAAATGAGTTAATGAAAAGAAGCCACAATCAAATTCAGGTCAATATGTTTTTAGATCTGTGAAAGATCTTTGAAAACATTTTTCAGAAGGCTTTAGATGAGCATAATAATTCCACTTCAAAAATTACTTGAAAATTACAACATAGGAATGCTATGTTAATTGACTTCTAGTGATTCAAACCAAAACTGTCATTTACAGGAGTGTGGGATTTCTTTACCCCTGCTATGAATCTCATCCAAGTCTGAAATCTCCTGATAAAGGTTGTGGACTCTTTTCCAATAGCATACAAAGTGTTAATCCAATTTGCACCAAAAAGTCAGAAGATGCTACTGTGAAAGACAGATTAGGTTAGTCAGACCCATTTTATCATAGAAATTACTTCTGGAATTTGAAATGATTTACGACAATGAAAGATAAAGGCTTTAAGATATGTCACACCTATTACTATTTGCATTTCAGATTCAGAAGTCCCTCTCTGAATTACTAGTGACTGATACTCAGATAACTAGAGACTAGAATATGACTGCATTAACAAACCAGCCTTTAGTTTGAATTCTTACTGTAGGCATTAGTGCTCTTCAGGTTGGGTTTTTATCGTAATATGCTCTGATGTATAGGAGATTTTGCAACAGACTATGCAGGTTTTTGTAGCTTTTACCAAATGACAGACTATTCCAACACTATCTCACTAAATAAGTATTTACTGCACTACAGCCATTTGCATATTCTAGAAAATGCTTTTTTTCTACTTTCTTCTGTAATATATCTGCCAACATTTCAATTTAATCCAAGTATTGCAGTATGAGACCTCAGTATACTCCTGAGTTACATTCAGATTTTATTCAATAAAGTCCTGAATTTCTTATAATTTTGAGAACAAATTCCAGTGCAATTTGTCACCTGTTAGCACTTTTCTAAGTAATCATATTAGCCATGTGATGCCTAAATACACTTATGGAAACATGCACAATTTCACTCTATGTTTTCTACGGCACATATATTAGCACCTTCACTGGATACTTTGTGGAATAATAATGATAGTCTCTCTAAACATAATCACAACAGTGGGCAGATGTGATCTGAAATCAGCAGAGAATAATTTATATAGAAATCCCACAATGGAAGTCTTTATTTTAAGCATCATCAACTTAACTTGTAAATGATGCAGTTGTTTAAAATTACCTGTACTTACTCTAGAAGGTTTTCAGACTAGCTGATGTCCTGTGCAGTATTCTCTTGGTTGCCAGATTTAACTGTCATGGCTTTGAGCCAGATATTGCTCACCAGAGATTCAATTATTTCAATTTATCCTTAAGGTAACATTTAAAGTAACTCTCTTCAGTGATGCAAGAATTTGCACTAAGTTTTAATAAGTCATGTCACATAATTTTCTCATTGGGTTATGTTGTCAGTTTGCCAGTCCTGTGTTATTGTGTATTACTTAAAATGGGAGAGAGATAGAAAAGAAAAAGGCACATTTAAAAATAAAATTTTGTGGGACTGGGAAAGATAAAAGGAGACCAAACTAATATGGAAGCATAACAAATAAGGCAAGATGAGGAGTGCTGTGAAATTCTTTTGCTTGCTGAGAAGAAGCTACAAACAGAAATTAAAAACTACAGGCTGCAGTGCATTTCCAGATTATATTTACTTTAACTTCATTATCCAAAGGAAAGATGAAAATAACTGTTACCATTTCTAGTGAGAAAGATTACAGGAGTTGCTTGCTGTTGAAGATTTTTGTTTGCTCCTACCAATGTTTTAATATGGTAAGAGATAAATTAATATTAATAATATTTGTAGGGTTCCTTTACATATCTCTAGTGAGGCAGTATCTGTCACAGGATTAGAAATATTGTTTTCCCAGATCCTTACAATCGTCACTAACAAGTATTATCATCTTCAACATTCTAAATTTCCACAAAATAATAATGCAGCAAAGGCGTTTTTTCATCACTACACTTGCATCTTTTCCCCATTATCATAGCTTATTCTAAAGGGAGGATTCATAATCTGGAGAAAGTGAATGGTCCTGTCACTGGCAAAATCTAGGATTTTAGTTGACAAAGGTGATTTCTTTTTTTACAACACATCATATGAGCAGCAGAGAATCTTATATAGATGCATTGAGCCAGTGTGACAACAACAAAACTCCTCAAGCCAAGGTCTTTAGCTGATGTTTAGAAAGTTTCGGCTCCATTAGACTGTTGCCGCTTCCACTCCAGAAGACACACAAGCATTGAGCTAACATGAACTAGACACTAATTGAATTTCATACACCAAAGAGTTGTTGCATATGTCCATATACGTGTGCTCTTCCAATTTTAATGTAATAAATACAACAGTCCCTACATCAGGTGAAGACAGAAAGTAAAGAACTGTCACTGAAACTGAAGTGCCCTTACTTCTTGGCAGCTTTGCCTAATACCTCCTGCAGGTGGCTGGGTATGACTAGGCAGAAGGGAATTTTTGGGTTAAAGGGGGAAAATATAATACGTAACCATGACCTATGGCTTGGCTGATTCTGGACTAGAATAAAAAACTGTATTAATTAGTTTCTAAAACAAACTCTCTGTTCCACCATGGAATGGCCTTGGAGATGGCCCAGTATGCTAAAACAATACACAGCTTTCATTTACTGAATTAAGGACAGCTTTTATGTATTTGAAAGCTTTGGGGTTTGCCTGTTGATATTTTTTTTTATTTTTTTTTAAAAAAGTTGCCACTAATCTTTATGCTCTCTGTATTAATGACAACAAAGAGGTAATTAAGAAGCTATTTTAGGTATTTTTTTTGTTGTTAACAAGATTTTTTTTTATTATAGCTTATATGTTTTCCTAAAGTAGCCTAGTTGTTAACAAAACCATCAAAACAGCATTAGTTTTTATATATCCTAATGTATCATTTGCACTGTATATAAAAAGCATTGCATTTTTTTAAAAAACAAAGGCAGAACATTATTAAGAACACTGATGCTTAGCCCATTACTACTGCTGGAGGCCACTTAAAAACATGTTAAATAAGATTGTCTTTGTTTCCATCTAAAATCACTGGAACATGTAAATTGATAAGAGCTGTAAATATTTTCTACCTTTATTATGTGTTCTTTTTCTCCTCATGAATAGTCTAAAGTATAGGTATCTTTGGAAGAGATATAAATAGGGACAACAACAAATACACCACATAGAGGTGAATGACAATGTCAACGCAGGAAGTGAGAAATGTCAGCTAAGATGGAGGGTTTATATCAAAATTAAGGAATAAAAAAATTAAGACGATATTTTAATAATCTCCAAAGCAGTGATATCCATGATAATATAGTATTACTGTTAAATTTAATCCCAAGGAAAGGAAGAGAGGTAAAGAGAGAGTATATGGTTTTCATATGTCTCTGGAAATTACTGATGAATCTGAACTGATGATATATTTACTATTATAGGATTCCCAACAGTGAGGGATGAAGACGTCTTGGATCAATCTTGGCTTCATTTTGTATCCCAGTGAGATCAGTGGGGCTATTCATGTAATGTCCAGAAGAGATGTATTAATATGTTAAAGCCCTACTGGTCTAGTCAAATATTAAAGGTAGGTCTGTGAGAGAGGTGAAATATGTACAAATCCTTAAGTGTAACTCAAATTTTTATTTGCCCATCAAATATATCTATCCTTTTAGTAAATTTTGAAATTAGTTCTTCTAGAGAATAGTATTCTCAAGAGAAACCCTGTCTATATACCAATTACTAAGTAAAGAAGTTATAGTTTAAATCATTACATGCAATTACATTAAAGAATTGTTGAGGTTGTAAGGGACCTCTGGAGGCCATCTTGTCCATCCAAGCAAGGCCATCTAGACCCTGTTGCCCAGGACTGGGTCTAGGCAGCTTTTGAATAACACCAAAGGTGGAGACTTCACAACTTGTCTGTGCAACCTGTGTCAGTGCTCGGTCACCCTCATGGGACAAAAGTGTTTTTTGATGTTCAGAGGCAACCTTCTGTGTTTCAGTTCGTGCCCAGTGCTTCTGATCCCGTCACTGGGCACCACTGAAATGAGCCTGACTCCATCCTCTTTGCATCCTCCTCCCTTCAGGCATTTATATACATTGGTAAGATTCCCCCCCCAAGCCTTCTCTTCTCTAGGGTCAAGAGTTCTAGTTCTCTGAGCCTTTCTTCGTAGGTGAGGTCCTCCAGCCTCGTCATTAACTTTATGGCCCTTTGCTGGGCTGTCTCCAGCGTCCACGTTTCTCTTGTACTGGGGTGCCCCGAACTGAACACGACACTCTGGGTGAGGTGTCACCAATGCTGAGGACACAGGAAGGTCACCTCCCCTGATCTGCTGGAGATAATTTTCCTAATGTAGCCATTAGTCCTCTTTATGGCAAGGGCACATTGCTGGCTCATGTTCAGCCTGGTGCCCAGCAGAACCATTAGGTCCTTTCCCACCAAGCTGCTTTCCAGGTGGTCAGCCCCCTGCAAAAACTGGTGCCTGAGGTTGTTCTTCCCTGGATGCGGGACTTCGCGCTTCACCTTGTTGAACTTCATGAGGTTCCTGTCAGCTCATTTCTCCAGTCTCACAGAAAGTTATCAAGTCGGTAAGCATGATTTTCCTTCGGTGAAGCCACGCTCACTACTTCTGATGATTTTGTCCTTAATAATCCTGGAAATGGTTTCCAGCATTAACTGCTCATGTTTCCAGGGATCAAGGTGAGGCTGACTGGCCTGTAGTTCCTGAGGCCTTCCTTCTTATCCTTCTTGAAAATAGGGATGATGATTGCTTTTCTTCAGTCTGCAGGTACTTCTTCCAGGCACCATGACCAGTCAAAGATTATCAAGAATGCAATGAATCTGCCAGCTCATATATTCTATTTTTCACACTGATTTAGTATTTCACAAGTAGGTATACTTCAATAAAAGTTTTTCTTACTTTTAGTAATGTGGCCTGGAACATTGCATTACTCTATCTTTTCCATTTCCTTCCTCAAAATGGATTGTTTTAGTACATATTCCTTTAAGTTCCTGCTTTTAAAACATTAAATTTGTATAGAACCCTTTTTTTTTCTCCTCCCTTTTTGCTTCACTTCTTACACAATTGCATTAGTCATTTTTCTCACTGTCAAAATTTAATATATTAATGTAATTTTTATTACTTAGCATTAAGCTATATAATTTATAAATGTGATTGTCTAGGTAGTAATAGTTCTTAATTATTATATTCACTCAAAAATAATGTTTCTTAAATGTTTCTACTTCCTAAAGATCCCCTTTGCGGTGGAATTAGCAGTCATAAACATGAAGACTCAGAAATTTTAGTTTATGCATATTTTACATGAAACAGCATACCTCAAAAAAAGAAAGATATGCAAAAGTTCTCATTGGAAGATGGGGTTCTTAATATAGAAGGAAGAAATCTCTATTGCTATTTCATGCCTCTGCATATCAAGTGTAATTTATTCTACTAATCACTGTATTGTAGCATATGTACTTCTAAATTATCTATAATTACAAAAAAATATAAAAACTTTTCAGGAAGAAAACCCAGAATAGCATTTTCATAGCTTAAACAAGTTTCTAAACTAAACGGGAGGAGAGAGTGCTTTCTTCTTCACTAAGCCATTTTTAGATGACAAAGAG
>NW_009710752.1:0-11982 GCF_000703405.1 Apaloderma vittatum | reverse complement strand
AAAGTATTCGCCGTGATCATCTCTACTGTGTCATGCAGCCACTGTACAAAATACTCAGAATGGGAATCTTCCAAGTCCTTCCACTAAAAACTTTCTATGGGTTTGTTTTTTTTTTTTGCCAGCAGTTTCACCTTAAAATATTTCAAATCATCAAGTCCAGCCTCTATTTCCAACCTTGTTGCCTTAATAAATATAATTTCCTTGAGAATTATTAAGAAAGGATAGCTATTCTTTGGGCAATAAAAATAATTCTGAAGTACAGTATATAATATATAAATATATATATAGTAGAATAGAATTCAAAGTATTTACCATGAGGGACAGTATGATTACCTGCAACTTCATATCAAGAAGAAACTTAATATGTTCATGTCTTCCTGCTACTGCTTTGAAAGAGATACATATATCTGTAGGCAAGTTGAAAAGAAGGGCAGATTCGAAGGAGTAAAATAAAAGTTCAGAAGCAGAGAGAGCTAAATAAAAATGATCCAAGGAAGGCTAATTTGGTGTGGGTCTGCAAGTGAATAATGCTAAATCCACGTAGCATAAATGGACTGAAGAGCATAGATGTGCCAAATAAAAGCAAGGCACAGAGTATCAGTGTAAGTCAATTTGAAGGAGCACAGTTTTTCTGCAACTAGAAAAAAGGGTAAGAGAAGAGATGAACAGAACTGCAGCACTGAGGCTTTCTTTGACTTTTTTGTGTTCTTGGAAGTATCCAGAACTTCTTCCTACAGAAATTTTGCGTGCCCAGCCACCTGAATCTTACAGTGCAGGGAGCAATCTTTGCAGCTACACATTTTCCAGAAGTACAATATCATGAACATCGCTGAATGGGATGTTCCTTCTTTCAGCTCATATTTTTCATCTAGATGCTTGCATACAGTCTGTTTGGACATGCCTTTTAGCATGTCAAGCCATCTATTAATTAAAGCCTTCGTAAGTTGCTAGGTGTGTTCAGGCATGTAAGGTACCTTGCACTTGTGCAACTGGCTGGTCTGTGAATTGGATCTTTGAAATGAAGACAAGACAGCTTCTGTTCTCACAATTGAAGAGTCTATGAACTTATTTATGGCTGCACATTTAAAATTGCTCCAGACCAAAATACTGTCAAATTAGAAAGCAATGTTTTTATCAGTGATATAGTCCTCTTCTAATACTCTGAAGTAAATAGCTGTTCAGGGACTCAAGAAACAGAAATAATTTAGTTTGAGGAGGTAACAATGATGAATTCGACAATGATATTTGTTTGCTCCAGCAAACAAATCCTACTTTGTCAGCCAGAGACTTCAGGTACATTGACTTTATACTTACTTACTGCCTCAAAACAGAGGCATTAGGTTTGAAAGAACTTGCCATTACAGCCTTTTGGGTTCAGTGTATTTTTGATTATCTTCAGAGACAAAAGCACTCTTATAAGGAAAATCTTCCAGCAGGAAGATGTTTTAAAAGGGTAAACATCAACTTTTAACTTCTAAGAGCTATCTCCCTCATGGGTCTTTTGTTGCAAGACACCAATTTCCCCTCAGTATTACCCCCGGCTCTTTCTTGCTGTCTGCCTATATAGGATATTTGAAAGGTCATCTGCTTCAAAAAAAAAAAAATCAAGAGAGGAAAAAAAAGTCCCTAAAACATTACTCTTTCCATTGCTGTTGAAATTGAAACTATTGGCTATTTGTACATTTATCATTTCAAACAAAGTGTAGGTCAAACATTTCTAATGCTCCCTTTTCATTACATTTTTTTTCATTCCTGGAGTGAACAAAGGTATTGTGAAGTGGACTCTACTCTTCCTGAGCTATGGCTTTGAATATAAATAATTTCAGTTTTATCAGTTCTTTCCTTTTTGGAGCATCTTTTGGTGACAAGCAGATACAGTTTTAAAATGGAAAGAGAAACTGAACTGAAAGGAACTAGAGAGTTCAGACTAAACTTATTTCTCTGTTTCTTATGCTATTTTGAAGCATGATGTCATTTTAAGTGCAACACATAATCATATACAAACTCTGAGTTTGGGAACCACCCAAGAAAGATATAACTCTGCTCCATCAAGGCAGCAAAATGAATCTTACTGGTAATTTTACACCTGCTGAAAGGATGTCCATTACATAGGTTGTTTTTCCTCTAAATCTTCCCACCAACTGATTGATGCTATTGCAATTTCTGCTTTCACAGAGTGGAATTGCACCTTTTAGAAATTAGCTTCAAAGTGGAAAATCCTATTCCAGTGACTAGTAGGCCCATGCTGGCCACTAACTCATTATCATTTAAATTCTCATCAAATTCACGCCAGAACCAAACCTTTGTTCCACGAACTATTTATATTGTAAATATCACCACTACTGTCGTAGACACCTCCTGCACTCAGAAAACAAAGTCTGCTTTAGCTGCATCTCGAAATTTGCTCATCAAAACAATACACAAACACACAAAATCCCTTTGATATATATCACAGTTTTACCTCCCAGGTTGTAACTCTAAATTATGGTCAAAATGCATCTGCTTTTATTCTTCTTTGAAAACAAAAATGGAGTAAAATGGTAAAAGGCTTGCATTCAATTATCAGTGAGTAAAAAGGTAAAATAGAGAAGTCAAATAATATTCTTCACTCTTGTATCAAAACTTGCAAGTTTTCATTAAACCATCCATGGAAGGCATTTACCATACTACCTTTCACTGACACGATTGTGCTCTATTATTGTCAGTCTTAAAAGTCATGCTTAGTACTTATTTTTAACTGAAACCTCTACATGACAAACATTCTCTCCCAGTAACTGACCATGAAACATTGACTTCTAACTTGTCCTCTTATTATCTCATATAATTTCCAAACACCATTTCCAAATATGTTGCAATGGGAAGATGGTATTTTATATCACCCACTTACCTAAGCAATTTTGGCTTTGGATAAAAATGAGATAAAAGGAAACATTAAGAAGCATTTTGACTATAAGACCCAGGTGGCCTTTGGAAAGGTGACAGAAACACCAGGGAAAAGAGACAGCTACTTTGAAATTTATGTACTCTGATTTTAGTAACAAATTTTTTCTCTAATAATTTGAGAATTTAGGCTATCGGACTGTTAAAACATTTTCTGGTGTAACAACCAAATTTTAGCTCCAGATATAAGCTGTTTCTTTTTAATTCCTTGTGTAAAACTCTCCGTATGCAAATACAGCACTATGATAATCTTTGTTCTACATGCCTTTTCTTTTCCCTAACTCATCAGAAATGATTATAAGGGACATTATGCACTCAGGTTAATTTGAAACTTGCTTACTCAGATTAGCAACTTCTTTGCTCTAACTAGAGCAAAAAAGGTGAACGTTCAGTCTTAACTGCTCCTTAATTTTCTTCTCAGTTCTGTTCTCTTTATTTGCCATTTCAGTTATCTTTACTTATTGCTTCCCATTTACAAACACTTATATTCTCTCAGCTAAAGCACTTCTGTGTTTATCAATGTCTCCCTTTTACTAATGCAGATAAGTTAGCCTACAAAACCATTAACTCTTTTCCCTATAAAGGGCCTTCATCACTCATCATGACTGGAAGACAATTATTAAGTAACAGCACTCATATTTTATAATTTAAGATCATCAATATTAAAAAAATGCAATTAAAAAAATAATCAGGATGTTTCTGAAGAAGCCTAAGTAATTTGAAATTCAGAGTGCCCTGCAAAGCACAGACTTCTGGGAACAATACACTTCCAAATACAGGAGCATACTGTTTTGATACGCTTAACACTTTTTATTTGGTGGGCAAGGTAAATTTTCCTAAGTTAGCAGTCTGGCCTGGACTGTGGTAGTGGCCTAGATACTCCGGAACACTTGGGAGACATTTACACTTGATATGTCTATGGAATAAATATAGTGACTATTTAGAAGGCTCTCAACATGCTTTGGAAATGGCTGTATTGTTCAAATGCTAGGGCTAAAATTACAAAATGAAAGCAACAAATAAAAAGTGGAAGCAGAAAGGCAGTTTGCTCATTCACAAGCTTGCACTCTTAAATTTTTGCTTACCATTTAAATTTCATAAATTTTAATAAGCATTCCCTTTCTGGAATGCCCCTTAATCAATTCAAGAAACATTTTATAATATATTAATCCCATGCACTAGTACATGTTGGGGACAAACCGCCTGGAGAGCAATTATGCAGAGAGGGACCTTGAGGTCTTTGTGGACAGCAAGCTGACCATGACCCAGCAATGTGCCCTTGCAGCAAAGAAGGTCAGCAGCACCCTGGGATTCCTTAGGACAAGCATCACCAGGAGATCAAGACAGGCTGTCCTTCCCGTCTGCTCTTCCCTGGTGAGATATGTCTAGAGTGTTGTGTCCAGTTCTGGGCTCTCCAGTAGAAGACAGATGTGGAGCTACCAGCAAGAGTCCAGCAAAAGGCCACTAAGATGATTAAGAATCTGGAGAGGCTGCAAGAGCCGAGACTGTTTAGCCCAGAGAAGAGATCATTCAGAGAAGACCTTATTAATTTACATAAATACCTGATGGGAAGAAGTGAGATAGTCAGAACCTATTCTCTTTTCAGAGGTGCCCTGTGACAGGACAAGATGCAACAAGCACAAACTGAAATACAGAAAATTGTCTTTAAATGATGGGGGTGGTCAAATACTTGAACAGGTTTCCCAGAGAGATTATGGAGTTTCTACCTTTGGAGATATGTAAAAACTGACCAGACATAGTCCTGAGTAAGCTCTATCTGACCTTGCTTTGAGGAGGCGAGCGGTGGGCTAGAAGATCTCCAGAGGTGTTTGACAAATGCAACTATTCTGTGATTTTCAAGTATTACACAAGTTCAAAACCACGTAAAAATGAAAACATGGATTACAGAAAATCAAATTTCTGTCTTTATCACCAACAATTGGTGTTATCTGGTACCTACTACTGCTGGCATTAGCTTCCAACTTCAAGCAAATTATAATTTAAAATTAATTCTTGTACTGGTTTGAATATTATTGTGGCATTATACATATTTTTCAATAAATCACGTGGAAAAACATTGTTAACCAAAAATAATTTAAAGGATGCTTCCAGTGCCCTTTATGTATGCATCCAGTATGCTATGCAGTGATATGTGCAGTTCTGCTGATTTTGATCATAGTTCACTTCCTAACTACCTCATTTCTATCACGATTTCTAATGAATTTCACTCACTCTAGTTTATTGAAAATCGGGGAAATAAAGATGAAGAATATTTTTTCTTCAAAATACATTGTATTCTCCAAACATAAGCACAAAAAAATAATGTCTCATCTTGTATGAAACATGAAACATTCAAAGATAAACGGTTGAAAAATAATTTTATAATTAATTATAAAATACTATGTTTTGATACAGTAGAAGTAGTGAGTGTGCTGCTGGTGGAAACAATGTGCTAAAGCAATCAAATTTATTAAAAATGTCTTCATTTGTTTTATTCAAATATTTCTGAATAACTTTAACTAGCGATATTAATTTAGTGATTATAGCAGGACAAACTATATATATATATGTTGCCTGAAAATCTACGTCTTGTGCATTAGAATAAAACATAGACAACTAGAGCTCTGCAGAAAGATAAGTAAACTTGACAACAACACAAAAACGTTAAGAAAAAACCTACCTTGCCTACATACTGATAATCAGATCCTGTATATTCCTCTAAGAGAAAAAACTGGTTCCACATCCAGCCTCGCTTCTGGCGGTGGATCACTTTTCCATCATTCCCTGATGCACGGCCCACAAAACTTTTGGGTCTGAGATCAGGAGTCCTTCTGAACAGCATCTCTGTACGGCAGGGATGCGGCAGCCACATCCAGAGCAAAAGAAGTAACAGGACTTGCTGTGTTGTCATAGTTCTCCACTGCTGATGCTCTTCAAGCCAGCGAGCGACAGAGTCTACAGTTTTGCTATTCCTGACTTGCTTTTTATGTCTCTAGTTGCTGATGCAGTCAAGCAGTTTCCAGCAACTCTTCTCCGAACTGTACATAGTAACGAAATCCTGAAAGTAAACAGGGAAGAGACAACATGAGTTGACATGCATTCACTCCCTGGAGTTCAACATCCCTGCTTCTGTATCCTGCAGATACAGCAGCAACCTGGTTCAGAATATAAAGGTTATCTGGATAGGGAGAACGCTGTGAATACGCTAGGCAGCTGCTGCTGTCAAAATACTTCCTAAAAAAAAAGTAGGAGTGCCCTGAGAGGAGTAACTATTTCTTGAAACCTTTCAATCTACAAAATTCTACAGACTAGGGGATTAATAATGCTGAAACTTACACATTAAATACTGCTACCTTTGCTTCACGTTTTCCACTTGATGTGATTTACAAGAATTCCAGTGTTTTATTACCCTTACTATCAAGAGAATCGAATGCTGGTTCAGGCTTTTTCCATAAGGAAATGGTAAAACATCAGTTCCCCGGGGTGTTTTAAATGCTAAAAGAGAACATCATATGCATCAGAAGAAATACAACATGACAAGAAACAAACTTTTAAAAAGATGAACTTGTAATATAGAGTGACGCAAACTTTCCCTTAAAACGCAGGAAGTATTAAAAAAATGAGGGCCTGTTCTGCAAGTGTTATAAGTGATTTTGGAAAGTACTGAAATGAAACTCACTGTGGGAAGTGATGTTGCAGAAAGAAGGCAGGCTTCTCCTGACTCGTCTTTTGTTTGTCTCACTTTTAAGAAAAAATTTTGCTTTGTTTCTTTTGGTTTTTCCTTTCTCTAACAAAACCATGTGGGAGTGGAACATCTCCCTTATGAGGAAAGGCTGAAGGACCTGGATCTCTTTAGCTTGGAGGAGGCCGAGGGGTGACCTCATTAATGCTTATAAATATGTCAAGGGTGAGTGTCAAGAGGATGGAGCCAGGCTCTTCTCAATGATGTCCAATGACAAGACAAGGGACAATGGATACAAGCTGGAGCATAGGAGGTTCCATAAAAAAAAAAAATCAGAAAAAACTTTTTCACTGTAAGGGTGACAGAGCACTGGCACAGGCTGCCCAGGGAGGTTGTGGAGTCTCCTTCTCTGGAGACTTTCAAACTCCGCCTGGATGCGTTCCTGTGCAGCCTGCCCTAGGTGATCCTGCTCCAGAAGGGGAGTTGGACTAGATGATCTTGAGAGGTCCCTTCCAACTCCCAGCATTTTGTGATTCTGTGATTATTTCAGCAAAAGAAATTTAGCCAGATTCTCTTCACTACTGTCCAACACTGTCAGAGTAACACTTTTTACTAGTGAATTCATTTGGTAATGCTTTCTTTCAGTAAATCATGAAAACTGATGATTTATGTCCTTAATAGTTTGTAAAAATTTTAACCAGGGTGGTTTCACAGAATCACAGAATATTAGGAGTTGGAAGGCACCTCAAAAGATCATCTAGTCCAGGCCCCCCTGCCAGAGCAAGATCACCTACAGTAGGTCACACAGCAACACGTCCAGGCGGGTTTTGAATGTCTCCAAAGGAGACTCTGCCTTCTTTCTGTCCTGTGCCTCCACGGCACCCACCTCGTTCAGCAGTGGGCCTACATTGCCCAGCCCTATACTCCACCCAAGTGGCCAGCCTTTCCTTCCACAATTTATATACCCTCCCCTTCCACCTGAGTCTGCCCAGCAGTTCCCTGGTTAACCATGCAGGTCTCCTGGATCTCTTTCTTGATTTCCTACCTGTTGGGATGGTTTGTTGGTGTTTTTTTAAGCATGCCCACAGAAAACAAAATGCATGGATGGTGACTGCAGTTCCTTGTACATTCTGGCACAAACCCAAAATAGTAAAAAGCTTGGGTTCATTCTTCTCCTCTTTCCTGGTTCTGATAGATAAGTAACATTGCACATAGCAATCCCTTGTGTTCTCTGGTTTCAATAACATTATATTATAGCTCACTATCATCTTAAATGCATTTTATTTTTCAAAGTAAAACTTTCAGAAATTCTTTTTGCATTCCAGTTTGATATTGTGCTACTTAAGATGCCTGTGTTGACTAAAAGAGTTTGCAATAAAATGTCAGGGGTTTAGAGTGGAAAGCATATGAAATGTAGTGATTTCTTGCAATTAAAAGAACATTTTCCCCTCTCCTCCCATATTTGGAAGACTAAAGAACTTCCCAAAGCTACTGCTTTCAAGGACTTTAGCCCCAAGGCTGATCACAGTAATGCACAGGTGTTCATTTCCATCTCTCTTAATAAGCACTAGGTTATGTATCATTTCATTTACCCATTCTTCCTTTCTCCTAAAATTCTGACATTTACTGGATTCATTAACTTCGAATACAACTCAGAACAATCTGTTCTAATATAAACCACTAATAACATAGGCTGAATGATATCAGCATGTGCAGACTGGAGATGTGGTGCTCCAACTTGGAAATGATTTATTCTCAGATATTTAGAAATATTTCTTCCCAAAGATGATGGGAATTTCAAACTTGAAATTAGCTCTTCAGGAAATTTTCAGTTTCCCTAAATACTGGGAAGTTTTGGGATTTTTTGAAAAGGAGATATAATATTTTCTTTCTTGTGTGTAGGGTTTTTTTGGTTCTTTTTTCACTTTCTTGTTGCCATCTGTATATATATTCCATTATTCACACATTATTATTTGATGTAGAAGTGTTGTTAAATTCCTCTTGGGAAATAATGCTTCAATATTAGGGGTTGTTATTGAATTTCTTTCTTGTTAAATTAGGTCAGCAGAATGAAAGCTCAGATGAAATTTGTTAAAGTTACAAAAGTAGCTAATGCACATGGACTTGGCAAGCCTGGCTGCTTAATGGATGTACGTACCAGCGAGGTCTTTTCTGTCCTTTGAGACTCCTGTTGGAGTAAGCCTTCCTGCTTTAAATGTAATGAATTTGATGGTAATCTACACTAAAGCAATGACATTTACCTTTAAAAGTAAGTTAGCAAACAAGAAAAATAGACTGAAGTAATAACAATTAAATAAAAAGCACTGGAATAATGGAAATGTTTGAAGAGAGTTAGACGAAGGAAACCTTTTTATATATATAACTATAGAAAATAGACAGGAGACCCAGTTCTGTAATACACTGCACATTCAGGTTCTGAGCTACCTTGCCTTGGACAGTCATAGAGGAAGATAAGTTTATTACCTGTTTTTTTAATTCCCTGGAAAACTAATTGGAAAAAATGCCTAAATTCTGATGAAAATCTTATATTCTAAGAGGGTCTGAGAACTCAGTAGAATTGTAATAGTTTTGCTAGCTTCAAGTATTTTTTTTAAAGAACTGAAATTATTTTAAACTGTTTTAAATAGTTTTAAATGGAATTATTTCACCACTCTTTTTCTTCAAATATCTCTCTTTCTTCCAGAAGATCTCTTCTGAACTTTTTTCCACAATAGAAGACAAAAAAAATTAAAAATTAAAGCTTTTTAAAAATATGTGCCAGATTCAAATTTATGTGTAATCTCTTTCAAAGTTAAATTAAACTTACTACAGAGAAGCATTGTGCACATCTCTGCTCTCACGTTTTTGTTTTGCAATTATTTTTGATGAGTTTTCCTTGAACAACCTCGAGTATGGCGTGTTGGATCAGTCATCACTGAAGCTGCTAATCATTTAACCATTAGCTTTCAGCTCACAATTCTAAAGCAATTAACAGTTCTCATTTTCCTCAGGTTAATCGTATCTATATTTCTCAGAACTTAAAATAAAATGTTTCAATACAATTCCAACTGTATTCATGTTATTTTTACTGTAATTTGTGCAAAATTTAGAAAATATATTTTGCTTGTTCAGTCATGCAGCCCCCCAATAATACTAAAATATACTTCATACCATTTGAAATACAGGAGATTTAATGAACACATAAAATAGACCGTGAATACTGTTAACTGATATACTTCTTAGACTTCCATTTATTATTTGTGCTAAGAAGTTGATCTTTTACAGACAACGTGTTATTTCTTTAGTGAATGAGTCTCTCTATTTGTCTGTCTTTCTGCATTAAGATGTAATTCCTTTTGGAAGTCAGCAGACTTAAAGTAAAAACTGTAATATAGATCACAAGCTTGTCTCTTTTTTTTATAATCAATAAATTTTAGTCACTCTCTCCCATGTCCAGAGCAAATTTGATCAGCAAAATGTTTTACCTGGGATAGCTGCCTTGTATAATTTTTGTTCTCTTTTTTACGCTTGGTCAAAGTTGAGCTGATTTCTAATTGTGCAATATTTCAAATCGTTCATTTAAAGAAAGATATTTATGCAATACCATTTTTTTTTTGCCATTTCTGTTTCATTTGGGAGCCATTATCTACTCACATCTCTAATCTTGTCTTACATTCCTTTTTTGCCATTTATACAAAACAAAGATATTTTTGGAACTGAAGATGCTTCATGACAAATTAGGTTAAAGTACACTGGAATTTTATGAGAATGGTATTTAATTTATTACAATGGAAGACACTGGAATACTTTTTTTTTCTTGTTTTGTTTTTACTCTGCAATGGTGGTGCCAATAGAGATATATTTATACACAGTGACAGTGAGAAAATTATTTTCTGCCCCATTTCTCCAAACCTTTGGTCCCCCTCCAGCCGTCAGTACAGAGCTATGACTATGGCCTGCAGACCCTCTTTAAAAGTGGCTATAGACATCAGTCATGAGACACAATAGCTACCATTTTAGTTTCCTCCTCGAAGTAGGTAACTTATAAGGTGCCTCTCTGTTTCATTACAACTCTGACTCCTGGCTTACGATGTCACAAACTGAATTCAAAACTCTTAATAGCTTTCGAAATAATAGGAAGTTTTTAACAAGCTAGTAAAAATAGAAGTAGGAAGGCAGCTAAATGCAGGAAAAGCTGCATTTTCAATGAGCCTCACAAGAGCTTCCAGCTCAGCTAATTTAAACTTGTTTGCCATCTCTTTATCAAAAACAAGAATAAAGTTCTAATGCTTTAGAGAGTATGATGAAGTAAGTAGTTTAAACAGACACCTTTGCAAAACACTTTTATTCAAAACACTACAAAATATTTCCCTCTCTAAGTGTAACAGGTGCAAGTTATCTCTTGAGGGAAAAAGAAGACGATATTTTTATAAAGGTTTTTAAAAGTACTTAAGCAAACAAATGAGGTCTTTCAAATGATAAGTTCTTGATGGATTCTAATCTCATCATTCCTTGTATTATGCATTTATGTTCCTTGCTTTATCTATTTTATCCCAATGAAGTTGCCTAAAGCCATTTACAATGTAATTGCGTAGTTCTGAACGAAGGAGATAGTTGGTAAATTGTCAATAAGCTGCTTACTTCATGGCCTTCAGCAGAACACTTATACACCACAATGACCACACTTTGAGTTATTAAATTCTAACATGAATTTGCAAAATAGTCAGCTATACCTTTGAACTTTAGAACTCAACCCCCTTTATGAAATCTTGCAACTCTTGATCCACTTAGGAATTTGAATTGAGTATGCATAGCTTGATGTTTAACTAAAGAAAACAACTGAAATTTCAGAAATTATGTCTTTTAATTAGCAATAATAATCATATTTCCTAATAATCAAAAGCACTTCACTCAAATGAGAATTTTTTGTATCATTTTCAGAGTTCGTAGGGAGAAGGACTGAAAACCAAGCAGAGCCAACAAAGGAAAAGGAAATGCCAAGCATTATAAATTCTGCTAGAAGAGTTAACTAAATATAAGCAACAGAGAAATTACATAAAAGCATACCTTTTGTCTTATTTTTAAGCATATTTATACAGTAAGAATCATAACTGTTACTAAAAAAATAATGTAACATGCATTATACTGACTTCAAAATGGAAAGTTAAAGATTGCATCTGCCTTCCACTGGTTGTTCAGTAAATGTGGTATCAAAAAAATGGATAAAATGGATAAAATAACCGCAAACAGACAATAAACTCACGAAGAAAAAGTTGACAGGCCAAGGCCAACAGCATGAAGGTCCAGAAGACCAAGCGCAGGGTCCTGTACTTTGGCCACAACAACCCCCTGCAGCACTA
>NW_009710751.1:11139-36219 GCF_000703405.1 Apaloderma vittatum | reverse complement strand
GGCCCGTGAGGAGCCTCCCCCCTCCCCGCCAGCCTGAAAGCCCGTGTCACGCTCCCCGTGGTCGAGAACTTGTAATCTGCAACTTGTAAAAAACCACAAGCAGTTTGCACCTATTTGTTCCGGTGCTAATCTTGTTCGGTTTAACAGTTGACTCCTCTGCCTCTCTAGTATTTACTTGCTTATGCAGACTCACCTGCGTGAATCACTCCAGCCCCTGCAGACTCTCTCTGTAATAAGCTCTGCCTTGTCTGGAGTTCGCTCCCCTCTCCTCTCTGTCCACTCGTTTTCCAGGAGCAGACATCTGGAGCTGCACCCCGAGGCACAGCAGGGTCTCAGAAGGACCTTCTGCCTTCCCTGTCTGCTCTGAACAGCCCCTGGCTCCACGCGACACGTAGGGAGGTCTGACATCACACCGGTGTGGCACTGATGATTTTAGTCAGCCTGGGACTGGTAAGTACCTCAGGATCTTCTACACCCAGAAAGAGATGAAATCCCTCTTACTGGTCCAGGTTGCACCTTTCCGAGACTTTCAGGAGATGGTCTTTCCTCAATTAATTTTTTTTCCAGTCCAGTCTACGTTCTTTGTAGTTTGCTTGAATGGAATTTTGCCACTTACCTTGCGCCACAGCATCATACCTGTCATCCCGCTCTCCCTTCCCTACTCAGGTACCGCACAGGGGCGTGAGGGACAGTTCTCAGCAAGATACTCCGGTCTGCTGACAGAGTCCAGGAACAAAGCTCCTCTCTTGGATTCCTGCCTTGGCCAGGAAGGTCTTTCCAAAGCCACGCTGTGTCTTCCTCACAGTCCCCTCCTGACCTGCCACGGTTTTCTGCGCGACTGAGCATTGTCACATTGCTCTGAAGTTCTGCGTAAAGCCTAGACAAGAGGCCAAAGATAGCATTGGTGTAAAGCAAGGGAGGAGGAAAGGCAGAAAACCTGTGGCAAGAATACGGTGGAGTGCCTTATCCCAACCTGGCATTCATTTCTGTGGCAGTTAAGTTGAAGTGTATGTTTAATTACTAGTTCAGAGCACAGGAGCTAGGCAGCCTCAATTTATATGCCATGCAGTTACCTGGGTACACTCTTAGATGGTTCACAGATGTGCAAAAGGTTTTGTCAAAGCGAGTTACGGACGAGGCAGTAATTAACGGGATGGCAAAGACTCTGTTTTGTCCTGCTGGGGAGTCTCTTAAATCTTTGCTTTGGTACGCTAAGGTCCTTTTTACACAATAAGCATTATCCAACCTTTTTTTTTTTTCCTTCTAATCGTGTGAACCTCCAATAACATGATTCTTGACACCAGGCTTAAAATGAAAGTGTACAGCAGCTCACTGCCACGCAAGGCCAGTGGCACCTTTCTGCTTTTGCTTCCTCTGCTTTCCAAGACTGAATTGCTTAAATAAATCTTCCTGCATGTGAATTATATCCACTTCACTGAGAATTTCCTGCCCTACTTATTTTGTCATGCTCCTTCTTATTCTGGTCCTTGCTTATATTTAATAAAGCTACTGTCCAGACTTAAACCTTTATTATTTGAAAGCTTTTCCTAAATATATAAAAAATCATTGCATAAAACACAGCTCATTCTGCCCATACAAGCAGTATTACCTGCCACATATTTGCCTAGCTTGTGATAATGTAACAAGAAGCTTATAAAAGTATTCAAATGAAACATCAACACTGTAAACCAGAATCCAACCTAATAAAAATATTATATATAAATATGGCTCAGACATCTCAGTGAAATAGCTGTTAAATCCATGGGAAATCTGAAAGGTAGCACTCTGGTTGTATGAAATGAGGCAAATGAAAAAGCACAACATGCCGATGCACACAAAACCGGAAAAATACAGTTATAAACAGAAGAAATGTCAATAAGACATAAGCAGAAATCTCGACTATATTTCAAATACTACATTAAGAAATCAGTGCTACTTTTTTCCCCCACTTTGCTGGCAATCTTTTCTTCCCCAGGAGTGAAGAACCTTCCTGTCACTGAAAAAACCCATCAGAAGCCTGATTTTGATGCCTTGGTGGCCCAGTGACCCATTTAGTGAGTGGCGGTGACAGCACAATTCACAGGTGCTTTTGCTGCAGGGAAGGCAGGAACCCGACTGCGGCCAGACAGCGTTCCCGGCAGCGGCCTTGGGCTCAGCGCGGGGCACTTCTGCTCTCCCTCCTCATTCTCCGGACAATATTTACAGGGGTGAGGCTGCCGTTTTCGTAACAAGAAGACAGTGCTGGCTGCAGAGTTGACTTCCAATACCTCACCAGCCTCCTGCAGGAGCTTTTACTTCCCTGGCTGGACACTGGGCCTGGGGACCGGGCCCAGTACCGACGCCTGTGGAAGCCAGCGTACCCACGAGCTCTCACACAACACCTCTTCAAGAGACAGAGGAGACCCACATCCAGACCGAGGGAATATCCGTCACAGACACCTAGTCCACAAGCTGGAAAACATTTTCTATAGGGACAGCCCCAGACACATCCTCTGTTTCTACAGTCCTAACGTGCATTACTTTTACAACAGATGACGAATGTCTGGTTTCCTCAGTAGCCACCTGACAGCAGCAATCAAATCGTTCCCATGCAGTTGTGCTGAGCTCTCCCCCGTTTTCCAGTGTGGGGAGATTAAGAGCTCTCTCCACACCTGCCCATGAAGCTTTCTGGTCAATCCTACACAGACTTGCTGGGGTGTCCTGGATTCCCCTTAAAAAGAGTTTTGTAACATTCTCACATCACCTCCCCAACAAGAGGTTTTTTAAAAGCCAAGGCCGGTAAGATAAAGGACTGTGTATACATGCAGTAAAGAAGAGGAGCAGAGGCTTAGTCACAAACCCACCTCGGTATTAGGAGCCCAGCTGTACCAGTCTGTTCTTTCATGGTTCTCTTCTAAAGGAACATTCTGGGCCCGCACAGCTGGACGGTGGTGAGCTCTTGAAGGGCGTCCCCTTGCTAACCACAGCCATTTTGGGGAATGATCATATTTCAGGTGTTCAGGAAGATCATTCAGTGAGTTTCTAGGACAGGGAAGCTTTCCTCCAAACACCCAACAGGCAGGCAGCATCAGTTAGTACCAGGCAGTTTCAGCCCGCTTTAGAAACATCCAGATTTCTAAGATGCGCAAAGCACCCCTGGCCTGGCAAATACTGGCATCTTCTTTACATGTTGTAGTTCTGATATAACTGCCAGAACTGACACCAGGTGTGGGTGACCAGAATATGGCTTTTCTTCCATTGGTCAGCCATGAAGGATGCTGCTCCTCAGCCCACTGAAAGCACCACGGACCCAGAGGAGGGTGTTTGCTGCAGCGCTCAGTCACTGGTGCCAGCGGAGGGCGGCTTATGGGCTCTCTGTCTGCTCACAGGCACTGAACTATGAGGAAACCAAAAGAAATCACAACAACGATTTGTGCGCAAATACGAAAGATCAAAGGATGAGCCTGTTGTTTGGCAGACAGGGGTTGCAAACAGGACCAGACTGCAAGAAAGGAACTGCTGTTATAGCAGGGTAAGTGTCCCAGACACGCATTAGATGGCCCCGTCTCCCCTCTCTAATCTCTCCTTTGATACAAACCAAAACCAAACATATTCCCTGGGAACATGAGCTGATATGACCTTCAAAAGTTATGCCTTAAAGCTGTAACAGTTAAACTCATCTTTTAAAACTTTGCTCAGCTCTAAATTGGTTGATGAGGCTCTCATCAGAGATGCTCTCAAGAACACAATTGCTCTAATTTTACTTTCTCTCCAACTGCTCTGGTGGGCACATAATTCAGAAAAATACTGAAAAATGGTTTTTGCCTGTAAACATTGTAATTAGCAGAGATACATCACAGTTTGATCAGCATCCCCTAAAAATGTATCTCTCTACTATAAATACTATATATTTCATGACCCAGCTTAGAAGCATTTTTCATTTTTTTTGGTGACAATCTGTTGTTAAAAGCAACGTGTTTCTGAACTTTCAAGTGCACATAATACTGTGCACAATCACATAATAATGTGATTATGTGCTATTATAATAGACACCATCACCACACCCCGATTCTAGGCTCTAATGAAAACAGGATTTATCCATCATGGATTTTCATACAGCTTGTGTAACGATACATATGAAAAAAATGCTTTTGTCCAAATTACTGTCAAAAACTCCTGTTCTTGCTGATGCTGATATGAAAACCAGTAAGAAAAATATTGCAAGTATTAATAATTAACTCTAAAACGATTTAAAGGCAAGATCTAATAAGACATAAACAAAAAATACTTATGGTTAATATTGCATATATAAGCTGGCATATTATGTGACTACTGGTAGAGTTCAAATTTCTCATTCCTTATTGCTCTCAAATGTTTTCCCAGTCTCTTGGTTTTACTCTGCTCTGCTGCTGACATTTCTTACACACTGTTCCACACCATATCCATGTGCCATCTACTGGCAAATCCATGCAATGGAGCATTTCGTTAGAGAAACTAGGTGAAGGTGGAGTTGCGATTCATTTTAGTTTACAGGTTTTTGTAGCAATCTGGAACAGAAAAAAAAAAATAAAATTCAAGGAAAGTCAGAGTTGAGTTCTGTTAGTCAATAAGTAGCTGCAGAGTTAAGTCCAGTTTAGTAACTTCAGACAGAATATTTAGGAATGCCCTAAAGCACAGTTTGGAGTCATACGAATCCCAAGCAAGAAAAGCATTTGTGTTGGTATTTCCAGTTTCCATGTGTTGCTTTCAAAAAGATGAACTAGTTTAACGAGACGTTAGGGAGTTATTTTTCCCCCAGCATTCACTGCAGTAATTCTCTTTTGGCAGGAAACATACCTGGCAGATGACCCAGTCCTGTCACAAAATCCTCTTCCAGAATGAGCAAGCCATGGGTGCTCTGGCCACGGGACACGGCTCTCTTGATGTGATGTCCTCCTGGAGCCAGGTCCCTGGGTCCTGTCCTGAATCACGGAGCAGATGCTTCTACAGAAGGAGAACCACACTCCTGACACGAACTAACCTGCTAACAACCTGTATCACTACGTTACACACGTTGTATCATGGAGCCCTTAGAATGATTCTGCCACCACGATCTCATTTCTGGTACGTGAGGATTTTACTAAAGCTACCTGCTCAGTTCCTCTCAGCTTTTCACACTTCCAGTAGAAGACAGTTCTTGTGACACTGCTGTGTAGACCAAAGCACTGATACACCCCTAAATGTAAATGAGATGTGGGCTTTTTTTTCTTTTTAATTGCATCAGATTATCTGGGTGGAAAAAGAATTTCAGAAAGTTAATCTCGCCTTTCCAGCACTCCAGTCTTCTCTCAGTGAACTAACCACCGGTATTTTTAACTCTGCCTGGCTGGACACACTCAGTTTGTACCACACTACACGCCAGGCTGTTGAGACCTTGGCTCCCCTTGAGTCAATACATCTACAGCTCGGTGTTCTTTCAAACCTTTCACAGCATCTCGGAAGCAAAGGCAAAGGAAGAAGTCTCTGACCCCTACCTCCCAGCAAAGGAAAACATGTTACTGTGGCTGTGTACGTATGGGAACAGATCACCGACCTCCATCTTCAAACTCCTTACAACTAGAAACCACCTTTTCATCCCAAAGAGCTTCTGTGCTGCAACTACATCCATGTGTTGGGCAAAGTGGTTTTTCTCTTGCCCGTAGCAAGGATGCCTCATCCTCAGGCAGGATGCTTCTCAACACGAAGAGCAGCGTTTGCTACTACATACTAGATTGCTACTGTGTAATCTGTCAAAATCTAGATCTCCTCAGCTGAGCACGTACAAGGAACGTGCACGTTTCTCACGGGGCCTTACTCATGTGCTTTGCTGACCACAAGCTAATGCGCACACACACACCATAATACGCACATTGCCTTTAAAATGTAAAGCAGATGCATAAATGAAATTTTTAGAAATATATTTTTGCTAAAACATTTGTACTTGACCCTCTGAGAGAGGGAAGAATGTACAAGCAGACTGTAAGGATTCTAAAGGGCATTTTACTGGCTTTGGAATAGACTACTGGGAGTCTAGTGGGAGCTCTAACCCTTTTCCTGAAAGTGATCACTGCCCAGCCTAACACCAGACACTCCTATTCTATCCCTTCTGTCAGAGGCCTCAAATGGGTCGATTCCTCAACTGTCAATTAAAAACATTTTTTTAAAGTGTGCAAGATGTATACTTGTAAAGCTATGGCGGTCATACAGCTTTTCTGGGGGGTCAGCTACAATCCAGATCAGCTACATGCACCCCAGCTGGATAACAGCGTCATCTTTTTACCAGTTCCTTACGGAATGATTCTCAAATTCTTATTTGGGATAAGTCCTCCTTACACGCAGCAAAAGAGAAGAGTGACAGATTTGAATGACTTCTTCAAATCTGCTGCCCGACATGCTGCGTTCGCAGGGGAGCTGTAATGAAAGCAGAAGACAATCTCTTTGCAGTTTCTTAGCTCAGCTTTAGAAGAAGTACAAAGGTCTTTAAAATGTAACACAGGATTTGTACTGGGAAACCAAGGAGAACACAAAACCACAGTCAGTAGGCATACAGCAGCAGAAGCGAGGAGGCCGAAGCTCCGCTGGGAAAGCGGGACGAGGAGGGGCTGCGTCACGGAGCGCAGGCGCCGGAGCCTCTCCCAACAACACTTGCAGAAAAAGCCTCAAGACAGACAATGCCAAGACCATGAACAGTCTTTACTTCTATCAGTTGTTTCACAGCACAATGAGACACAGCACAAAGTTTGTACAGCGGGATCTGCAGACAGTTTAAAAACAGGCAATTATCTTGAATAAAAAGCATCGAGTCTGAATGTGAAAATATGAAGACAAACGATAGTGCAGCTAATGACCACCTTGCTTGCCTTCACGTGTCTAAGTCCAACTCACTGACTTCTCCCAGGGCCTTTAACGTTCTCCGACACCATCTTCTCCGAGCACCCTAGTTAGTACAAAGCTTAACGGGTCCCAACTAGCATGTGCAGCGCGTTTCGCAACGTCTCCTCCTGCTTTCAAACCCCTGTTTGCAGTGTGTGGGGAGATGCAACGACTCTCATCATACAACGTTCTGATCCACAAAGAAGCAGCACAAGTGTTGTACATAATTTAATTTGCACTTCTGTATATAAATGTTTACTATATTGCACACTATCGCAGCACTTAAAAACATCTAATTATTTGCAAAAATTAGTAAAATACTTTAAAGGATTTAAAAATAAGGGTTTTAATGCAACTGACAAGATAATAAAAAAGCAATTTACTTAATGAGATACAATCCTTTATGTTGGAAATGAAAGTTACATACAACTAGAGTACAATTAAAATATACCATATAGTTCAACACTTAATTCCTCAAATGTGTAAAATTAACAAGCTTCTACTGTCATAGATATACAATTTTTCCATATCGTGAAAAGGATTTTTCAAATTAAATACAGGTAACATAATATTCTGTAGTTATATTTTATGACTGTGTTTAAATGAGAGGGTTGTATAATACTCACATTGTCAAATGTACTCACTAATGCCTTGGAAATTGCACAGTTCCCCTCCTTTTCCAAAATAGAATCTCATTTCCATACTGAAGTCTATTATGCCATATTGGAAAAGTGTTTCACTTTCTAACAGGATTTTCATAAAATTAATAAATAGCATAATATCATGGCATTAAGATGACTTTTCCACTTATGCCCATGTAGAATTTAATCTGGATATCAGACACGACATGTCAGAACCAATTTCCTAGACTTTTGTCTTATTGTACACGCAAGATGAATGATTACAGTATTTTACAAAACAGAAAAATCTCTGAAGCTTACTATAATTATAAATGTAATGATTAAAAATTAAAATCATAACAGAATCAAATTGTGATCTCCAACATTTATTAAAATCTTTTAAAGTTCATAAACGACAACAAAGTTACTGTAGAATTTATCGCATACAGCTAGCATACAGCAGCGTGTCCTTGGTCTAAATGAAATACAAAAGATTTTAACATTTTCATACAAAGGATTTCTTTAAATTTATTAATGTGACGATATATCTTTTGTTACATAAAATTCGCTACAGTAAAGTATCTCATACTTTTCTTGCACATATGTAAATCTGGGTGGACAAAGACCGCATTCAGTGTCAGCCTCCTAATGACGTTGTGCAAAAATGCTCAACGGCCCAACCACACCGAATGCCGGGTGGTACGTGTCAGACTCTTCTGTAAAATGTCTACAAAGGCTTTTCCTAAAGGAGCGTCATACAGATTAAAAGGAAGGAACGCCAGCGGTTTCTCCGCACCGGCATTCAAACGAATACGATGGCTATGGATCAATATAGCTCATGTTGCTTTAAAAACAATTCATCCTTGTATGCATGTCAATTTATCATAAAATATGAGTCTCGTTTAAACTGTTTAGATGTGCTGTTTTAAGACAGGTCACTGAGACAGCCAGAACCAAGTGTACAAATAAAACTACTATGAATAAGTTTAAAAGCAACCCCCAAAAAAGTGCTGAGCCACTGATTATTAACATTGAAATGAACGTGTGAAAGTGCCCAAAGCTAGCACATGGTAGCAGTATCTTTAAGTCAGTTGGTGAGAGTACACAAAACGTAATTAAACCCAAATACTTATACCTGTGTGACCATACATTCTGTTGGATTGAAAGAAAGTAGGTTAGAAATGAAGACACAACGCAACTAAAATACACCCAGCTGTTGCAGTTTTTTAACTTTGTCTCTTTTCTTCATGAATGAAGTGCTGTAGTTAAAAAGAAAATGATTGTAGCAGTACTCCATCCTCAGTTTACTAATATAGTATACCAGAATAAAAACTTGGCAATAACCTCTTAACAGCTAACGAAAAATAACCGTGTTCATCCAGCAATGCATCTAGAACATTATTTTGCATTTGCTAAACCATCTGATTTTCACAGCTAATGGCAGAGCGCATTTTGCTTTTTGTGGTGTGGTGGGTTTTAGTTTAATGGATGCCTTTTTTAACCAAAAAAAGGCTTAAAACAAGGAATACTTCGGGAGCCCAAACACTGGCGCTTTTTTTTAAAAGAAAGAAAGAAAAAAAAAAGTGAATCAAAATGAATCTTATTCTCTACAATACTGACCAAAACTTCCGCTAAGAGTTTAGGGTTCGTGTTCTTAAAAAAGCCGTTTCATACCTGCCAACTGAAATGTTGGTAAGTTGACTTGGTTAAATATGGTCCAAAATCCAGACCAGGTGGAACTCCTCCTCCTCAGAGACTGTAAGCTTCCCATGGTACAGTCTGGTTACGGCAATTTACCTGCTGCCTCGGTGGGAAACACACAGGAAGGAGGCAGTGACGAAAACCGCAGGGATGTAGAAAACCAAGGCACGGGGTCTAGCTACTGTCCCCTACTTAAGCCATCCAATTGATTCTACTGAATTTTGGTCAGTCTCCAGGAAGAAATGTTTTTAAGTTAATTTAGCAGACATTTATATGGCGATAAATACTACCTTCAAAAATGCTAAAAATGTTGGCTAGGTTTAGTCTGAGCTACTAAAAAAATATTATAAATCGTAGCATCAGACACAAGACAGACAAGAATTATTGGCTGGCACAGACTAGAAGCAACATTTATCTTTCACTTCAGTCTAAATCACACTAGCCGCAACACCTTCCATTTCACTCACACAAATAATACATTATTCAAAATAAAATGGAGCATTCTTGGGTAAAAAACTACTTCATTTTAAAGGGGGGAAATGAACAATACACAGAAACAAAGAACGACAGAAACCAAAGTTAAGTAGGAAAGTGGTCTATTATTCTGTGTTACTGCACAAACAGTGCTTGCTTAATTGTGCCTAGTTAGAAGGGTTGGTGCAAACCGCACACATGGAAGATGGCAATAAAGACCTCAGTCAGCTTTGTGGAATGAAGTAACTAGGTAACTGTTTGACATATGATGGTCTCAGCTCCACCTCATCTGTTAACAGAGTGCAAAGATCCCAATGTGAGCCCTGATGTCATCTTGTCCTCTTACTCCTACTAAAAATCAGCAAATTCTTTTGCACATTTTTCTGTTAGAGACGCACGAATATCTTCTTCTTCATAGTCATCAAAGTTGCTGGTATCTCCAGGGCCCCTGCACTTTGGTATGAACGGAGCTTCTACCTGTATTTGGGGAAAAAAAAACACAAGAAGAAAGCACATCGAACGTTATTAATACAATATCCTTACATTTAACATCCTGATAATGAGCACAGCATTCCCATTACTTCTCAAATCCTGCCAAGAAACCACATATTACAGCTTAAAGTTGTAGCACATAAAAAAAAAAAATCAGTCTAAGAAGGTGCAGGCCTAGATGTATGAATGTAAGTTAAAAAAGACTCCTATCTCACTGACAAACATCAATAAAAAGAGACTTCCACTTCAAAACAAAGTTCTCACAGGAGAGACCCTACTCTGTTCAGCTCCCCAGCTCTGTGGCGTGGCTGCAAACAAAATACATCTCCAAGGCCAAAATTAAGCATAATTACTTTGTAGAATAACTGAAATTTTAGAATCAGCTGCATGCTTGAAGAGGGAACAGGCGGGGTCTGGGGCTGATCGGAGGCAATTATGGTGAGGGAGTGAGCAAGGAAGAGCCAGGAAAGGCAACAGGTCTAGGACAAACTGCAGCGCGAGGCACCATTATCAGTGCTGTGTTCCTCTCTCATTTGACAGTTACCCAGGTTTTCCACCTTTATGACAGGCAAAATTATAGCAGAGTAATCAGACAAGTATCTCTCTGCCTGTGCCAAGGTGCTCTGCCTGCAACCCCGACGTGCTCAGCGCCCGGGGGAGATCGCTGGTGGTGGCAGGGGTGGGTGTGTGTAAATCAGGGAATTAAAGAAGTACAGCACAGACTAATACAAATTAAACTCGGCTGACTTTAGCAATAACACTATACACCCTCAGGAAATATCACTAGCTTTCTTCATTTACAGACTGGACTGCAATTCCCATGTGTGTCTCTTTTTGTTCCTAAAGCCATACGTGTGTTCAGGTGGTTTATCCTGACAGAACATACAGCCCGCACACACGCTCAGCCTACAAAGCCACACGTTCACCAGTATCTGAATTCTGCCTGTGTCTTCTCAAACCGATTTTCAATTACTCTCCTACAATAAAGCTCAGAGCACAAGAAATATCTCATTTACTGCTGGAATTTAAGAACACATTCAAATTAGACTCCTCAGATTTCTTCCTATTACCCTCACTGAGGAAGTCACTAAGAAGAGATTGCAGGACATAACTGGTTTGTAGTAGAAATACCTGTTTGGCCCTAAGTCCAACCATATTATCAGGTAATATTTTAATAAAACAACTAGGCAAGCACACAAAGAAAACAAGACTTGATCTTATCCGAAATATTAAGTAATTGACTGGTTCACTTATGACTGTAGCATAACATTATATTCACATTATAGTAGCTGCCAAGGAACACCGTGTTTATCCAGGAAAATAAATGCTGTGGTAACAGCTGCTGTGAAAAGCTGGTATAAACCCAACGTTTCTTGCTGTATTTCCACGTCTGCTTCAATTATATTACAATCTAGGCTGTTGTTTCAGACTTTTAATATTACAGTATTTATTCCCTATAATTAAAAGCTTCACACTTTTTCAGCATCACTTTTCACAAGCCTTGAAAACTAGTAATAGCAATTCTGATTGTACCACTAGTTCACAATGTAGAACACTTATTGTTTCTGTGAAAGCAGTTCTCTACAGCAGTACACTAGTATTGCTAAGAATATTTAGCACAATATTAAAACATTTGATGTAATATTATGGGGCCCGGGTGTCCCCAAACAGCACAGCAGTGCATGAAACTCAGTGCAAATAAATTTGCCTTGTAAACAGGCATTAAGAAAGCAAATAACAGATAATTGCAATTCTGTAACGGGGAGTCTTTTCTTAAAAACATCTATATTTAATACAAAAAAACCAGTGGATATGTTAATTACACCCTGTCTTCAAGCAATTAATACATTAGTGAATACTACAACAACTGTACTGTCAGTTTGTGCAGTCAAACAACTAGTTTCTTTTTATAAACTATTGTTAGTATTTAGGTTCAGTCTTTAAAATCCTGTTGTTACAGCCAGGAGCCCATGTCTCTATAGTCAAGACTGTTACCATTTCAACAATGTAAATCAACTCCTTCAGGTATTATTACTTAACCCTAACCTTTATACACTTCTCCACTTGAGTCTTTTGGGACACCACCAACAACATTAATTTTGTCTTTTACCGTTGTCTATTAAAAAACTAAGAATTCAGAGGTTGCATTTAACAAAACAAATAATTTATTAGGAATCTAGTAATTCGCTAAGCCACAGATATTTAACTTTGCCTCTACCGTCAAGGGGAGAGGGAGCTTTGGAGCTAGCGAAGACAGACCTAGATTGAAGCATCTCCACCCTCAGCCCCCCTCGGCAGCGTCCTCCCCCTGCTCTGCCTCGTTCCTCCGGGCAGCCACCACCGCTCCCCTCTAACCAACTGCTCCCACTTGTCTCGGCTGCTTTCCTCTTACACAGGTCTGAAGTTCAGAGTGCAGGGTGGGGATGGACTTTCTAAAAAAATCACGTTACAAGTCATGTTGGTCAGGCAGGTCTAGAAAACCATTCTAAAAATGCCGGAAAAACATATTCAGCAGGCTGTTCCACTGCTGCAGCTCAGGGAACTGCAGCCAGCTTAAGCACTGTGTCAGAAAACAAGAACTGCTCAGAAGACTGAAGACTGAGCAGACCCTACAGCTGATCCTCCCCTAATCACAGATGAAGCAGGAGCAGGAAGGAGGCAGCACAGTTCAACAGAAAAAAAAGATTTATCCACATTTATTTAATTACCTATTTATTTACTGACTTCACACTGAAGCACAGTCTGACTGCTAAGAACTAGCTGGAAAGGAAAACAGATTCCTCTCTGCTGTGGAGGAGTACTCAGAGATGCCACTATAGCAGGAGTTAAATAAAAAGTGGGAGAGGCAGGAGATTGCTCATCCTGAGATATTCCAGAAACAGACTAAGGCACAACACACATTAAGAGAACATGAATGTATGCAGTGATCCAGGATGAAATACGAACAAGAAACAAACATCATTCCATCAATATATATGCTTCATAGTGTTAAAGATTAAACTACTTTCACCTTTTCTCAGTTTTCATTGAAAGTGATAGATTTAGGAAAGCAAAAAAATACACAAAATAATTGGAAATTTGACTTACCTTCCTCTGATAAATGGCAATCCAATCTGTAGTGGCAAACCACTTGTGATTCTTTATGTCATTTACACCATTCTTGAGATTTCCATATCGTTTGGTCAAATCTACCTGGAGTAAATTTCTTAGAAGATCCTTTAGGTCTGAACTGAAGTGTGATGGGAACCTTACCTAAAATTATAGATCCACAACATTAAAAACCAGTTGACAAATTTGATTCTTCCTTCATGAAGTAAAACAACGTTCACACAAAAGGAAACACTGGGGCCATTTTCTACTCTTCCTCTAAAACCAAATCAAGTAGGAATGCACAAAAAGAGAAATGATTATTTTTGCACAGATATTTCTGCCTCACATATACTTCATCGATAGCACTACCATGACCATCTACTATTTTTTGAACTGAAAGTTTCTAGATCTGACTGAGTTGGGGAAAAAATATTAATTTAATGTAATAAATTTAACTTGGTGTTTCACCAACACAACATCACCTCAAGGCATTCTCAACTATATGCACTATATGCAATATATATGCAATATATGCAATATATGCACTATATTAATACACAGACACACAGGAGATACAGTACAGTATAGCATATATGCAGCATATAAGTATAAAGATAAGCTCTAAATAACTGAACATTCAGCAATCATATATGAAAATTCAACCTGGAGTTTCATGCTGTATTGTAATCTGTTTCTGATAACTAAATAGACCAACATCTAAAAGTCTTACATGAGTAATCCAGCACTATTTGAAGATAGCACACAAGTGACTTGCCACTACAATTCACTCAAACCTGGCTAAGAAATACACGAAGATGATTCACGGGCCGTAATTATATAGTGTTGAACTAGCAAAAGATCTTCTGATACCACTGGAGATGGCAGAGAGAAAAAAGGGAAAAAGGACAGGCAGAAGTTTGTATTTGTCATGCCCGCACTATCAGCACTTGATACATCCTGAATTCAGTTGATCAGTTATGACGCAAACGCAGAGCATGGAATTATTTCACACGAAAACAAACATTACAAAATCAAGAGGTCCGATAATCGACAAGTGCTTCAGTTTACACGTCAGTACAGATATATTGTCGTACATGAGAAATCTGTAAGTTTTAATGAATATAATACTTAGGCAGCTACAAAGCAGAGAACTAGATGCATGAGGTAGATTAAAGGAAAAACCCAAGGTTTTAAAGGAAACACACCGCTAGCTGAGAACTGGATGCTACATTTTCCAGAGTTCAAGTCCAGTGCTGTTCCTGTAACCATCCATCCCTGGACTCAGTCAAAAAACAGTAGATGATCAACAGTATAAACATAGAGCAAATTAGATAAAACTGAAAATAACACCCAAGTTTTTTTAGTTTAGAAATGAAACTTTTCTAAAAAAGATATCTTCATAAATGAATTCACATATATTTGTTGAGATAAGTGAGGGGTTACAGTACTAGAACCTTTTAAAGAGCAACCAACTTTTTTATTTAAGGAAGGTCCTAGACAGGAATCAATGTCACTGCAGTGTACCACAGGGCCTAGGGAGGCACTTAATTTTGGAAATACGTAAGATGCAGCACAGCATATCTTTATACAGGGACATGGAAGAGAAGAACTCTACAAACCAAGGGAGCACAAGGAAACATGAAGAGACAACGCTGGCTGGCAGGAGAAATAACAGAATGATCACATTTTTGTGCTCTCTGGCACACTACGAGATACTAATTAAAAATAAAAGAAAAAAGTTGGGAATGCTTTTTAAAAATTTTATATAGCAACAAAAGTCAACCAGAACATTAGACATGCCTTGAACTACAAGACTGCAGAAGTGAAGAAAGCGACTCTGAATTCCGGAAGCTCTTTAGAGCTTCTCAAAAGCCGCAGAAATATTCCTAGGAAAGAAAATAGCTAGGCCAATTAAGTATAAATAGTTGTTCATGGTGACTGGATCATTTTTATCCAAGCCTAGAAGCATATAATACCACAATCTCTGTAAATTTAGTAACTTGCATTTTAAATTTGAAGTCATGGAACAAATTTTTTGTACTTAAGAAGTGTATGTTACTAACTTTTCCCACATTCTTTCCAAATCACTGTCTCACAGCCAGTAAATTCCCTATCTACTCCACATGAAAAACAAATTTTGCGAAGAAACAACCGCGTTTGTGAAAATACAAGAGCTCTTCCCTCACCTTGCCAGACACAATCTTCTCATAAATCTGAATGGGCTGATCTGCAAAGAATGGGGGATATCCAGCTGCCATTTCATAGATTAACACTCCTAACGCCCACCAGTCCACGGCCTTGTTGTAACCCTGGATAACAGGAGAAATACCACCATTAGCACCAGTTCTAGAAACAGTTTAAGGTTTTCAGTATATATCTACGGAATACAAAGAAAGCAAATGCATTGTTGCTTGTTTAATCCGGAACTTACAACCTAGTTCCAACCGAAGTGGAGCGCACAGATTCCAACAGCAACACGCTTAAAGCCTAATGCAGGGAGGACAGTGAGATGGGGATGGAAGTGAAAGCTCCCGCACACATTTCCGTGCTCAGTTTCAGGGATGACTTTACACTCCCTAAGTGTCAGACATGGGCACAATTTATTTATTTAAAGGAAAAGTAATCTTGTTACAGAAGGAATGAAACTTCTTTCAAACTTTGGGAAATTGGGTTAAATGTAACAATGCTTCCTAGATTGTCTTTTTGCTTGATTATCCGCATTTCAGAGTATTTGTTTTCATACTTAGTGAACTAGTTACAAGAGCTTAAAAGTTTTGTTAATTAGCTGTTATAGAGCCATTCATGATCTGATCTGTAAAGCCTGAACATAAGATCATCGGTAAGTCCTATTTAATATTTAAAAAGAAACCCCACCGATCCCATCAATTTTGTACATGTCCTCTGTGATCTTTTACAAAGCTCAGGGCTAAGACTCAGAGTCTTTCCCGAAAAATCTACTGCACATGAGCATCTACTTTAGCTGCACAGGGGTAAAAAAAAGCTGCAAATAACAAACACTTCCTTCCCAAATTTTTGGTTTACTTTTAAAGACCCGCAAAGGATATTTAATCAAACCAGACATTAAGTGCATAATTTAACATTCTGCATTATGATTGTTTATATCATGAGCAGTTCCATAAACTATGAGGGCATTTTTCCTTTGCAGAATATGAAGGCTACAGTTGAACAGCGCTATTGTAAATAATATTTCTTTTATGTTCAAACACTTACTGCAAGTACTAGACACAAACTGGTCCATGGCAAGCTTAGCCTGCATGTATTTTATGTCTAAACCCAGTGGTTTGTCATGTCTGATTTAATGTAAAGTGCCTTAATCCCGAAACACTCTGTAACTAGTTATTCAATGACTACTGAATCATCCAGCACCCAGTTCTCGTTACCTTTGGAGTGCCTGTTCTTGTCCGTTAACACTTCCAAATTTAATCATTCAGATCTGCTGTTCCAGTAAGGATGCTAATTAAATAACCAAAACCTAGATGTTTTAAAATCCTTTTCCCCTCACAAGTCACATGGCAAGTATATGCTCAAAGTTCTGTACAGTTCTGTGAAAATCCCTGCTCTGAAGAAAGTTTTAATATATTAAAAAAATATTTACAATGCAACAACTGCATTTTGTGTATTTCTTAAAGAGCTGACCAGTCAAGATTTGATTTTTGAAAGTACTCTACAATTGTTTATCCCTCAGAGTTGATAACATGGCTTTAACATGGCTGAAAACCAAGACAAAGTACCTTGCTGAGAATTATTTCAGGTGCCAGGTATTCTGGAGTGCCACATAACGTCCAAGTTCTTCCTTTTACTCTTTTTGCAAAGCCGAAGTCCGTGACCTGTCACCAAAAGAAATAAATTATTTGTAGAAGTGCACTTACAGTCAAAGTTAAAATTAAGTAATTCTGAAATATTTTTGAAAGCTGTATCTGTAAGAAAAAATTGTTTCTCAAATCATGTAGTATCATATAGTCAGATGTACCTTTGGCAGTCAGTTCTTCTGAAGGTTCTAATTCAGCCAGATAGGTTTTTTTCGTGACAACACTAATAAATAACACAAAACACATATTTTCCCCAACACAAGCTTCTATTAAAAAAAAACCAGTGGGAACTACAGCTCACTGAACTTCCACATGTGCTGCAATTACACTAATAATGTTTCTTATACTTTTCACATCAGACTGTTTATACCGCTGAAAGTTTAAAGAACGTGGATATGAACAAGATATTTATCTTTTCCTTTAGTTAATGAATAAATGAATCACAAAAAGGGTCAAGATATTCACCAGTCTTGTAAATTTAGAATTTTATTGCCTAAGTGTATAAAGGTTATATGTAAAATTAGTGTGGGAATAAGACAGCATAAAAGAGATCTTCCAGTAACTTCTGATTCTGAGTGTCTTCGAAAACATCACCAGAGTCAAGCTCGTTTATTTGAAGACTGGGGGGAATGCAGCAGAAACTATATTCACAAATGGGAAGTTCCTGGCCATTTTAAGTTCTTCATTCCACTTGTCGTGCTTCTGCAGCAAGTTTTGAGAACTCTGTATGCAGAGCGATTTTCTTTCTCTCTGATTTTTTTCTGGACCGTATTGTGGAACACATAGGAAAGCCAGGGAGTTACATGCGAAATTCTGGGATTCGTTTCAAGTTTTCAAGTCTATCCTAGTTTGGGAATCTGTTTTTCTCCTCGGTATCATTTTCAACCTATTCCCTGAGAAAACACACCATACCACAATGATGATTATACCATAACCCATGCTGCTGTTTCTGACACACTAGTGTCACAATCAAACAAGGCAAACTCCAAACTATCAGTGGAGCCTCTGCTTCATTTTTGGTAGAAACAGCAGCAATCACAGCTGGAACTGAACAGAGAGGGTAACGTGCTGACTAGATAGACCTGCTTCAGTCCGCAAAGAATCATTTGTGTGTTTGTGAACATGCAGTCTGTGTAAGAGGAATACACTGCACACAAGGGTCAAAGAGCAATGGCTTTAAGAGTCAAAAATCCAAATTTAGTTGGAGCTGCAGGATCAACATATGAACATAAACCTTCCCCCCTCTGTTCAGAAGCAGAAGTGAACCAAGCACACCTGGGAAAAGTGACTGCTGGGCTCAGCCCGCCATCAGAAAAACCTACTGTTGCCTACAGAGAGTCGCCAATTCCGGAGTGAGCCGTTCACGGCTTTACGTTAATGCTGTTCCCCAACCACATTAATAGAACTTGGATTTCTCTTCTCCCTACATGTCATTTTACTCTTGATGCAAAATTACTTTACAGTTATAAACAACAGATAAATCCTTTCCACTTCTCTCACACATTTTTATAATGTATTTTCCTGCTGGATTCTACTATGGCAAAGGGTGACACCACGAGGAAAGAAAAGCTTCTATAGTTTAAGGACTGCAAACATCGCAGAGTGCTTGTTGCTGCACACCACCTGCCCGTTTGCCATTTAGATGACAAACGTTAAGAGCTAAAAGGAAGATGAGGAGGTGCCATGAGAGGCTGCTATAAAACCAAAGTCGTCCTTTGCAGCACTGCAATTCTGATCTGATCTCAACTCAGCTCTTACTCCAGGCGCACTGAGAAGGTCAGGACGCTCTGAAGGTGGGATTCATCTGACTGAAATTAAGGACTACAGGGTCAATATGGACATCTAAGCTGGGTATGATAAAGTACTTATACAGAGAATGCAGAGAAACAGACATTTTTGGGCACTTTTTGTCTTGTTCTAGGGTAGCTGTGTAAAATAGGTCAGATGAACAGAGCCACATCATCACCTACTTCTCACCACAGACCCCAAGGGAACCCATGACAACATGCTCAACTGCAGACAGCTCCACTGCGCACACTTAATTTTAGTCAGAGAAGTACAATGTCACGCTTTTAACCATTACTAAGCAGCAGGGCACCTTACTGCTCCCTGAATACATGCTCACATGCCAACCAGCTTTAGACCATTCATTGCAACCCCATTTGCCAGAATTACCTGACCCTACCCTGTAAGACAAGACTCTACTCCCTCAATATATGAAGAATATCATACCTGGATGTATCCTTGCTGATCAATTAAAAGATTTTCAGGCTTTAGATCTCTGTAGATGAGGTCTAATGAATGGAGGTACTCAAATGTTAGCACTATCTGAGCTGCATAAAACCGTGCATGTGGTTCACTGTGAAGAATTAAAAGAATATTAAGTACCCCAATGCTGTGCCGAGAAACTGAAACACGCATGTAACTGCCAGGGACAGACAAATTAAGTATCTTTAAACTGGTTCTTTAACTGCGTAACAAGAAAAACAAAAGCAAACTACACAAACTTTAGAATTGATATATTCATTCCCTAAATTAAAGTCTTGCAGATGAAATACACATGGCAAATCAAGGTGAACATATCCTGAAATACAGTGCTTAGACTTCAAATTTTACTTTTAGAAGCCTTCTTAAATTTCAGTGACAATATGCATAGGAATTCTAAAATTCTGTTATGCACAGATCATGAATACCTGCATTAACTGTCTGAAAAATAAAAAAATAATTACAAGCTTTTCATTGCCTGTCTAGAAAGAGTGGTACATTAAATGCACTTACCCCTTCTGAAATGTTTTTCTTCAATACTAACAAATTCTACAAAACCCTCTTCCTATATTAGCAACATAAGCCTTTTAAAACGAATATCATTAATACTCTTACCTGAACCTTCCGATTCTTCTTAGATGTGAAAACATTTCACCACCAGGAACATACTCCATTACCATGTATAAATTAGAATTGTCCTAAGAAAGCAAATAAACACACATGACTACACATGAGGCATGCTGTGGTCTCTGTAATTCCTACACACAGTATATTTCACTAGAGAACGAAAACAAAAAATTGTAGCAATCCAGTGACAAATACAAAGCAACACACAGAGAAATTCTCAGAAGTGCAGACACTCGTGACAAAAGGAGCGTCCTGTATCGCAAGAACTCTATTTTGAAGTAAATTTGACTAAAGGTAACCAACGAGTTCAAGTGACCTGAAGGTCACACAAGTGCAGAACTCCTGCTCAAGACCTGGCAACAGTGCTGAGTGAAGCATCTTTGAAAACAAAAATACTGAAACAACTACACTGTTAAAGTAAAATACTTTAACATCTGAAGTTGGAGCATACACTTCCCTGAAACCCAAGCAACTCCTTGCAAAATAATGATTACCTTAAAAGAATACTCCAGTTTTACAAGGAAAGGAAAGTTCACCGCTTGCAATATTCTCTTCTCGTTCAGTGTGTGTTCTATTTGCTTCAGTTTGACGACCTGGGAGAGGAAACACCATCTCTAGTTCAAGTAGGACATTTTATAGTTGCCGCTAAGTTCAAAGCAAACTTACTACTTGGCAGGTAACGAAAAACTTTATGCATTACTAGTACAATAACAGTGCTGAGAAAGGATTAAAAAGTCTAACAATATTTTAAAGAATACCACTCATGCAATACAGTTTGCAGATAACTCCAGAAACAGTGTTTCTTGCTACGTGCTGAGTATAGAATCAGCAAGGAAAACCTCTCTACATTTTCTTAAGAATTGCTTGAGTATGTAATGCAGATAGTTCTGCAGCAAGATGATAGTTCTACAAAAACCACTTGATCTTTGGGCCCTTCGCTCAGAATGGCAAGAAATTGTGTCAGACGCATTTAATTATGAATTTTGTTATGTGTAAGCAAGAGTAAACTGACTTATTTTAGATAGCTCACACACTACTGAGGAGACAGAGGAGAATATAAATTCAAAATTTCCATTCTTATAAGCAACAGTTAGTTCTGCCAGGCCTTTCAATGACTTTTGCTCTTCTGCTTGGCAAAAGTATTAAAAAATAAATAAATCAAAGCTACCTCCTTGGCATTCATTATAACATTAAGCTCCCAACAAGGCAGCAAGTGGCAGATTTCTGATCATTACTCTTTCTCTCAGTAATTAACAATTGGTTTGCTTGTGCTAAACCCCAACACTGCATAATGGACTATTTCCATTTTCCTTAATCCCCACTCTACCATTCGTCTCTATCTCGTTTTGAGAATGGCACGATTTCCAAGTAAAATTACTGGTTTTTCCCCATAGAAAATAAGGAGAAAATGTACAAGAGCGATAAAAGCAAGTCTGCTTTTACACGTTCGAAGTAAAATTACTGGTTTTTCCCCATAGAAAACAAGGAGAAAATGTACAAGAGCAATAAAAACAACTCTGTTTTTACATGTTCAGAAATCAAATCTAACTGCTGTAAGTAACAGGTAAGCACAACATTCCAACTCTGACTGAAACTGTGTTTAAATTTAACTTCCAGATGCAAAAGGTAGTACCTATAGAAACCCACTAGTTTTGAAATAAATGTCACACAAATGAAATAGCGAGTTAAAAATATTAAATCTCTTTTGAATCACAGATCTTTAGGGATCAAATAAAAATTTTGCTGAAATCAGCTCACTTGTGGGAAGGGTCCCCATCACCCCTAACAAGCCAAGGTACAGGAATTGCCTTGGCCACCGAAGCCAGCGAGCTGAGGATTTGGTTTGATGGGTGAAGCGTTCAGCTGCAACGCCAGACACGACTTTACCACCAGTCCTGCATCTCAGGCTGCGAGATGCTGGCAGGTGCTGGCAGCAGCACCACAGGCTGAAGTTGCTTTGTACACTTGGTAATATCAGACTGAAGCCTCGGATTGGCACAGCTTTGCTCAAGTTTAAGCTCGGGCTCAGGGCATGTCCTGTGACCTCTCCTCACAGATCAAGTGACACCTGGCAGTGGCACATTCTCCAACAGCTTGTTTGAGTCTGAACTTTTGTGAGCAGCGTTTTCCTTCCAAAAGCAATTACATAATGAAACCAGCCCAGCAATGGCATGTCACAGCCTTTCTCAGTCAAGGCAGACAAACAAAGGAATAATAACCCTACACACAAGACTACTGGCTACATCAACTCCTATTACATTTTTTTTTTCATATCCTGACGAACCAAGCACAGAAGTGGCTAACCAAGGGACACACAATATGCTTTCTCTTGTTCCAAGTAAAATGTAAATGAAAAATTAGAGGCAACCTGCACAGTGTCTAACTGCAGACATCTGTATGTTTTCTGTAACACACAAACTGACAGAAAAGCATTCTCCCTAAGATATCTCCTATTTTTTGATCAATTAATACGAGTTACTGATACGATGCTAATATATTTCTCAGAGAATACAGAGATTTATAATTATATATACTGTCGAGTTAAAAAACCCCATGAATTTTAAAAAGGAACATTTCATTTGTCTGATTATAGACAAAACCATCTAATTTACTAGTAGAAGACTGACGCCTGGCTGCAAACACCTTTAATCCTGTGAATCTCTTACTGCAAGTGCACTGCAATCGTGAAAAACGTGAACTTTGCTTCTACGAGATAATTTTATAGTTATAGCTTTCAAGTTTAATTTAGACTAAGAGGTAGCAACGAGTTTAACTTTTTTTTTTTTTCTTTTGCTGTAAGCCCTCGGACTATCTTTGTGGCAGCTTTTTGAAGTAAGAGGTAATTTCCTAAATTGCTCCAATGTCAAGGACTCAAGACATTAATGAAAATGGGTTTGAGGAAAAAAAAAGTTAAAAATCTGAACTTTGACGATGGGCTCTCTGTGCAACAGTGGGATGCTCATCACACGCTTCCCACAGGATGGCACCAGCCATGCTCAGGTAACAACGGGCTAAATTTCCACATGGGTGAAAATGGTCTGGGCTGTCTTTCAGTTGTACTATGCTGAAATGTCTTTTTTATTGAATTTGAATTTTTTTAAAATAAAAGTTAGAAACTATTGTTATAGGAGAAGGCTTAAGTTGCAAAAAATGGGCTTTTCCAAGTAAAATAATAAGCTAGAATTGACACTAAAAGCCAAGTTTACTTTAGTTTCTTCTTGTCTGACCAGTATAAAGCAGTCTTTGATGAAATGACGCTTTATTCAAGGTCCAGGACCCCAAATCACACATAAAGAATACTGGAACTGCAACTCTGGGAAAAGTTTGATTATGTCACTGCCATAGTTCCATTATATAAAATTACTAAGGAATGTAATTGCTTAAGTGCAAGAGCCCACATTGAGGCAATGCCGACTTCCATTCTGTCGGCTGCTGATTAAAGTTCTCTTTGCCAGGTTAATATTTTCTTAACGTTATTTTTGTCAAACAGCAGTAAGAGTTATGCCTAGTGCCTTATAAAGTAATAAGAGCACTTATACTGCAGACTTCAGAATCTACTAAACTAAATAATGTACTTGTGAAAAATCCCGTCAAAATTATTAAAAACTAACTGTAACGATAAATTCCTTTAAAATATTTCTTGGTATTCTGGAATTTTATTTCATTTAAAATTTAAACTTTACCAAATGTCAAAACTTACTTAATCTAAGAATCCTAAGATGTTAAAAAAAACAAACCAGGCTGGAGTAACAGTACAGAACCAGACTACAGCGCTTCAGTTTTCAACACAGAAAATGTCTGTTGTGTGACAGCTGTTCTGAGAGACAGACAGCCCTTCTATCGCTGCAGTTACTAGAGAGGCAACAGGATTCTGACATAATTATGCACACTAGAAGTAATGCCTCATGGGATCAAAAATGGAAAAGAAATTATCCACGCAAACTATATGTTAAATTATGGTTCATAAATAAAAATTTTGAGAATTTCTGATCCAAAGCGTCTTCCAGAATTTTGAGCTACCCTGCAAAAGCATATTTATTTATTTAAATAAACGGCAGCGGTACATTATGCTTTTGCAAAGGATACATAGGCCAACATACAAAAGTATTCAAAGAATTCAACCGATAACATTTTATATATGCCTTTAACAGTACCTAGAGCCTCTTTAGCCTCTCATAAATTTATTACTGGTCATAATAAGAATTCTATGCAATCCCAACAACTGAATCAGTTGGCTAAAAAAGGAAGTCAGGCATTTAAACTACCACCAGTATATCCAAGTGTGATTTAAAGGAGCACAGTAAGTGCAACACACTTTAGGACAGTTTTCAGATCTTTGTACCAAAACAACCCCATTATAAGTTATACCAACCTTCTGTTTGTCCAGTATCTTCATAGCATAATACTGTTCTGTGGATTTATGTTTCACCATCATAACTCTCCCGAACGATCCTGTTCCAAGGGTTTTTTGCCTCTCAAAATCATCTAGGCCAGCAGTATTCTACATGTACAAGGATATAATGACATTATTCACAATCTAATTACCAAAGACAACTTTAACTGTATGAATTCAATTCATTTATGGAAGAAAACTGAGTAAAATTGCATTTATCAAAGACAACTATAGCCAACTGTACTACTGTTATAATTTGATGCCTGTGAAATTTTAATAAGATTTTTACACTGCACTCATTAAAACAGAAAAAGACTTAACTGAATTGCATCAACACTTCTATAATTTGTCCATACAGATGACACATGCTCAGTTAGAAACGCTTAGCAGTAAACAGATCATCAATTTAACATGCAGATAAATAACCCCCTCACGCTTCACAAACAGAAGTGTTAGAACAACATGACCCTTCCCCAAAAATCCAGCCCCCTAAAGTTCAACTTTTAAAATGTTCTCTCTAACAAGCCCTTAACCTGCCCCTAAGTTCTATGAAACAGACTTAAGACCCCTAATTTCCTGTAATACCATGGAGGGAATTATTGAGAGAGCAAATTGCAGTTGTACCAATGCTTATTGTTATAAAAAGCCACTAAAACATGCCAACAGATTTTTGAGTCTTGTCATGTCGATGGTGAACATCATGCTCAGTATGAGAAAG
>NW_009710751.1:0-11108 GCF_000703405.1 Apaloderma vittatum | reverse complement strand
AGCAGGAGCATTTCACGAGCTCTAACGTGGAGAACACCTGAGAGCCTTTGCTGCTAAACTTCAATGACAAAACTGAAATTAAAAATGGAAACTCCCGAAAAAACTGCATTAAACTTATTCCTGTTATCTGTGCTAATCATTACAGACTGATAACATCCTCAGAAACCCCAAAAGCGACAGAGAACATTACTGAATGTTTGAATGACTAATACCTGAGGTGGGCTTTCCCATTTTCTTAAAAAGTCTTCTTTGGCTTTGGCTAGGAACTCTTTCACTGAAAACAAACACAAAAAAGTACATTTTAATTAATGTAATTTATCATGGATGTAATGGAGATGCTTTGTTAACAAAACATGTAAACTTCATTATCAACTTCTTTCTTCAGCGTGTAATATGCTATTTTCACCATGTATGAAAGCAAGCACCGATGCCTCTAGAATCTCTACAGTATCTCCAGGCGATCTCCAAGCTTTCTGGAGTAACTACATCATTTAGCACAATTTACTTAAACTATACCAGCTCTAATAACTCACAATACGGTACACGCAAGCAGGCTTTAAGGTGATGTAAGACATTCTTAATTAGATCGGGAAAAAACCACAAACACCTGACATTTGTTAAGTAGCCACTGCACAACGATAGACTTTTATTTTTGTTAAATAAAAGCTACATTTTCTGATTGAGCTGATTGAGCATAATGCCAATCTCATTGCTTTTTCCCCTCATCACCTTTATTTAAAGGCTGTTTGCAAGCTCCAGTACCAAATGGACAGCATTACTGCAAGCAAAGACAAAGCACAGGGCTACAACACTGCACATCAGGCATGCCCACAGTCAAAGAATGTTATTTTCAATATTGATTTTTCATTGAAATTGAAGGAAAGTGTAACAGCAAAATTCTGGATGACTGTTTAAAATGTGCACCAACATATTTTGTTCATCTCCTCTATTTTTTTGAATACCAATTAGAAGCCAGATCAATGCAGACTACTTAATGCACAGTCATGAATGGGAGGTGTTCAAACACTGCTGCGGTTCCAAAAGAGTCACAGAATCAAGAAAATATCACACTGTTTCTGTGTTTCCTGAATCATTTCACACAGTATAGCATTAACAACAGTGGATTTTCTGTACTGTGGTGTTCTGCCACAAGCAATTTCTAAAAATATTCAGCCATGTGCCAAGAGTATTCTGGTCAATATCTAGAAATATGGTTTCACAAATATATTTTACCTTCTGACGGTCATAAAAATTTAGGTTTATAAGGGGCCGTAAACAATCATCTGATGAATCAGAACTCTTTCATACTTTTATTTTCAGAGAATACTAGTGTCTACACAGAGAACTTTTCAAAAAATCTCTTCTATTGTGGGTACTGGCACAGCAGCAGCAAAAGTAGTGGCAGCCCTGGAGAAGGCTTTCTGTGAATTCCTCTATTTTCCTTCCTCCTCACCCCTCAAGTGCAGATGGGACTCAATGGCCACAAAAGACTCAAGGGAGGTTTATGGCTCTCACTGTCACTGGCTCTGACGGAGCAGCAAATATAATGGAGATTTCAGAAAAATTGACACAATTCTGGCCAGACTTCAAGGTTAGAAAAGTACTTAAAGCATGATATCCACTCAGTAATTTTATTTTTAAGAGAAACAAGCAATATGAGGGAGGAGGAACATATTTATTACCCTAAATTTTTGGTTACAGTAAGGAAAAAAGAACTGTTATAAATTGGTATTAAAATTCACTGAAAGTCAAAAAAATTTAGTGGGTAATCAGTAAAAATGTTAGTCATGTTTATCCCATGTGGAGAAAATATTTCCACTGTTTTTAAATGATGAGGGTTACTCATGTAATGCCTTCTAGTGATCCTAATTTGAGAAGAGGGCAGGATTTCCTGTGCCATGAAATAATTTCTCAACACAAAAAAGGGAAGCAAATAATGTCCAAATCCATGTCTGATTATCCTTCTTCCATCAGAAGAGAGATGACTTGATAAAGTGATGACTACCGAGAGTTTTTAAAACACCAATTTATGTCAAAATAGCATAAACATTATTTTCTCCTAGTGACAACAATAAAAACTAAATGATCATTAAGATTGCCAAAACACAGGGCCTTCAGACTGAAGTGTTTAGAAATGAACACTTCAGTCACTTTTGAAAATATCACTTCGAATTTTAAACGGGATAGGTACTTTTTGAAAATTATATCTCAATTGCAAAACGTTCGCTCTTGCTGCAGGAGAATACATCTCATTTCTACTTTTCAAGTGCAGAATAAAAATCGTGCCAAACAGATAGCAATGGCCATTGGTACTATTGTGATGATGCAAACAAATAGGTTTATTAGAGGATTACTTAAGAAGTTTTCCTCAAGTGCACATTTTTAGCCACCTTACATTGCGACGATGCGACTCGTTTGCTTTTCTAGTCTTTATACTGTTCCTAGCATCTGTGACTTTGGGCACTAATGAAGGAATGAGCATACCAAAAGTCTCTACAGGTTCCCCAAGGGTTTGCAGGAACATTCACCCACACAGATGAGATGAAGAGAGGAAAGAAAGAGAAGAAAAAAAAAAAAAGTTTTATGCATTTCCACAACAAACACATAGAAAACACAAATACATTCCACCCTTTCCCATCCCCACTCAAGAACGGACCCTGTAATAAACTAACCCTTTCCCACACAGACAGAATGACTCATGCTAAATCACAGAATGTTTGAGCAAAGAGGAAAAAAAAATTCCACAGGCAGCTAAATTCAGTACAAAAAAAAAAGATGATGCATCACAGAAATAAGCACAGCTTACAAAACTTCAGGAGATCAAGCTGGCATCTTTAATAATTAATCTATTTCGAGACGCGCACATCCAAAGAACTGTTGCTAACAAAAGTGTATCTATCTTCATCGCAGCACGCTGGATCACAATAAAACCTGTAACTGGGTGATCTTCCCACTACTTCGCCCTCTATTCCAGAAGGCAGAGCGTGAATTGCATGGCATGTGGCGGACAGCAGAGAAATGGCAAGCAGTCTCCCCAAAAAATAGTTCACCATCAAACGTCAATCCTGTCATCCAGCAACAGCAACAAAACCCCTTGAAAATCTGAACTGCACAGGAACGTGCCCAGGAATCCCGCACGGTCACCAGAGAAGGGATTCACCCAAAAAAGAGATGCTCATGCACAGGTTCCCATGGACACTGAAGAGCAAGGATCACTTGGACATGGCTGAGTAAAGCGAAGATGAGGATGTGAGGATTGTGTGCCAAGACCAGCAGACAGACCCTTATTCAGACTGGTTTCACTGATTACAGCAGCGGCTGGGGTGAAGGGGGCTGAAACCAAAGGAGGAAAAGCTGGTGCTCAAAAAAAAGAAGGTGCTGGAAGGAGACACCAAAGCAACAGAGCTGGCACAGCGAGGGCCACAGCAGTGGTCAAAGCAACTGGGCATGTCACGGACACCAGCTGGAACTGGAAAGGATGCACCAGGGGTCCAGAGCTGAGGTAAGGACAGACACAGAGCACAAACCCAGCTCTCTGTGACCAGCGAGAGCAGTCACTGGCAGGAAAGCAAGTTTGATGCGAGGCAAACACCCCCAGCACAGAGCAGGCATCTGGGGAGGTTCAGATAAAGGTAGTAAGAACAGCGTAGTGGCCGAAGAGTCACAACTGAAAGGCTTCAAGCAGTTTTATCAGTTCAGTTATAAATTGCTTTATAAGTTTCAGCTCAAACCCTGGTCAGAAGAAACGCCAGAGGTGCACCCGCAGCAGGACAGGACACAGGCTGTGTCACACACAGGCGGCTGGAGCTTGGGCCTGCCGCAACCTGTGCCGAGACCCGTGGTCACACGGTGGGAGCAGCAAAGGCTGACGGAAGAGATTGCCAAGGGCAGGGAACTCGAGATCCAGAGGTGCCTAGGTAATACTGGCATAAAAGGAGCTATTAAAAACCAAACAGCTGAAAAAAACCTGCCACACAAAACCCCCAAAACTGCTGATCCCACCCCTCTCAACAGCAGGAGATTATTATCTAACAGCATATTCATACGATGAACAATCTTTTTGTTTAGTTTGTCAATTAACTTTTGTACAAAAGGTTAGCAGGCTTAAAAAAAAATGTTTTAACAAAGGGTGTGAATACTATAAAGAGTACTCTGGGCTAAAACACAGTCTAAAAGTGAAAGAGAGGAAAAAAAAAAATCCAGAGGGTTAGGACATCTCAGGTGCAGGCGTGCAATGACAGCAGAAGGACAGGGGTCACCGATGGAACAGTCCTCAAGAGTTACCAGGAATTCCTTTGCCTTTCTCCCACATCCCACGTGCACTGTATTTGCTATTCTCAAGCACATCTCCCACAAGAAGCAGCAAGCCAGAATTTTTTACTTTTTTTGGGGAGGGGTGGGCAGGAAGGGGTAACAACCAAAAAGTATTTGGACAGGATTCATGGCAAGAAAGCAAGAACTGAACTGATAAAGACTAAACATTGGGCACCATTACAAGTCCCCATCTGCTGTGCTAAATGCCAATCTCTGCTTGGTATTTAAAATGCCCTTTATCAAAATACAATTCAATTTTTGTTCCAAAACTGTAATATAATCACTTCAAGTCTGGAATTAAATGGGCTATTTAATTAAATCTCTAAATTTCATTTAATGGAAAAATAAATATGTATGAAGATATTCTGGCAAAGATATATGTATATTTCATTCTTATAAAAACACTATTTATAGACTTAAACAGTACTGAGATGTATATTGATGCCTCAGTGAATCCTGTGGTTATGGCATCACACTTCAGAAGCAAGTGAGAAGCATAAAATTCAAGTTCTAAGTCCCATTCTTACATCGTTAACCTGTCATTTTAAATTTCTTTACATTTCTCTTTTGATTAGCAGGAATAACATCACAAGGTTTACAACAGGATTCCTCTACCCTGCTAAGGTTTTGCAAATGAGCACGACTAAGTGTTAAGTATTACACAATCCTTACACAAGGAAGTAGCGTGAGCACCAGTTGACATTTTAATAGCTGGGAAACACTTCAAACCACAAAGTAAATTGGTATCACTGAAACAGACCCTCCACGAGAACAAAATGCATTGTTCCTCACAACATGAAAGGGGGAAAAAGTGTCCAGTGCGATAGAAGCCTGGCACAGGGCAAGTCCCGCTGCAGGGAGACACACTTGCTGCCCCTCTTGTGAAAAACTCACCAGCTCTAAGAGTCACAAAGTCACTGGGGCTCGATTAATAAACTCTGCATCAATTTACCTTCTCATTTATCAAAGTTTTGACTTTGAGAGCAAGGTTTCGATCTTATATTTTTGTTTAAATGCTAATTATGATAAAAACAGTTGATGCAGAGCAAACTAAGTTACCAGCTGCAATGGATAAGAACCTTATTTCAGTGTAAAATAAAAGACAAATCAAATAACAACAAAAAAAACCCCAACCCAAAAGCCCAAAACATATGGAGCAGTTCTAAAAGATCCCATTTGCTGTAATACACAACCTAAAAGTTCTTAGTAAATGAATTATCATGTAAGAATTATTAACTGCATACAAGCTGCAATAAAATGTAAATGCTAATAATCTAACCACACACTGTAACCACTTCTGTGGAATACTGGGAAGAACTGGAGAAGAGTAGGGCATGGAAAAAACATGGACAAACAGGAACACGATAAACAGTAAATTAAGACCAATTACAGCTGCAGTTCCTGAAGACTAGAAGAGAGTACTAGAACTTGATTTTTGGGTGTGCACATTCAGGGATGAATTTACAACGTGCAGCAATTTTAAAATACAGTTTGTTCTTATCCGTTACAACTCAAAATTTGGAACACAGGTAAAATCTTATTTTAATGCTGTCCGTGATTTATGAAATTTTGAAGTCTTGAACTAGACAGTATTTTGTCAGTTTTACAAAAGCAAATTTGCAACACCTAAGAACTCTGTAAAGAGTCCCTTTTTTACAAAAAAATAGCTTTAGTTTTTATTGCTACAGCCTGTAATTTTAAGCTGTAAATCAAAGCTGAAGCTGTACTTAATGTACACCTCTTCACTTGGCTGGCTAGACAGCAACAGCCTGCACAAGAGATGTGACAGATTTAGAAAAAACAACACATGAGCCAGGTTTTCACCAAAGGTAAAACCTATTTTTGTTGAACTCTGAGCTGTAGATGCTCTAAAGCACACAATTGTCACAGACTGATTTCCTTCTTCTTCTATCTTTCTTCTATTTTTATTACAGATAATAAGAACAATTTTATTTTCAAGCGCAGTTTTCAGTCTTTCCCCTTATTCTTTTTCTTAAATCACAAAGTACTGGTCCGAACAGAGGCAGTGAACCCTGCTAATGCCAAAAGTAGAACATAACAGTGACCGCTCTGAGGAGACAGGACCAAACCCAACTAAGAGAGTCACTTCAAAGTATGAGTGCCTGAAATTTTGTTTAAAAACACTTAAGCGTATAATGCAAAACAGTAAATTTAGTCAGTCATGAACCCCGCTCAGCACAGCTGTACAGGCGTATGTGTCCCAATTCAATCATTTTCCACCAGAAAAAAATACAGATGAGATAAAAAAAAAAAATATCTGTGTTCTTAAACTACGAGAATCCAGATACAACGATCATCAAAATCTAAAAACTCACACACTTCATACAAAAAGTTACTCTTCCCTCAAGACATGCACAGCTAAACGCCAAAAAAAACCCCGACAAAACCAACCAAAATCTAGGAACCAACCTGAGATTCATTATTCAAATCTTAAGTTGCTGATTAAGTGCAAGACTTTCTCGATGCAGATGAGCAGAACAGCTTCACCCAAACACCCAAGCACAGGACGTGACCTGAAGTCCCTGCCGATCCCTAGCGGGTGAGAGCTCTTCCACCCCTCCAGGTATTTTGGTCCTCCGGGGTGGCACCTCCCCTGCCCAAGCTTTCCTTTCGAACGGAAGTGTTAGTAGCAACTTTTTGCTGACTGGAGTTCATTTTTTGTTCCAGTTGTCTAAACGGACCCACGAGTGCTGGCACATGGTTAGTTCTGGAACACGTCAAAACTGTGCTCTGGCCCAAGGAAAGGAGTCTCTCCCGTACCTTCTCCCTGCCCTTGACGTTTCCATCGCGGGGAATTACTCCAGGCTGCTGGAGAGGACACATTTGTTAATTCGCTTCCTCTCTTGCAACAATCCACATGCTCCGAGGCTCGAAGGCCAAGCAAGAGCAGTTTGGTTTGCCAGGCGGCAGGTCAGTGCTCACTGCGGGCCCCTGTAAACACACAAATCCCCAGTCCTGCCCTCCCACCGTCACTTGTTCCTGCTCCTCTATCACGACCTTCCTTGAAAGAGCAAAAGCATCCTTGTGGCTCACTGCCAAGCCAGGTCAGGGAATTAGGCCAGATTAAAAAGTAACGGACAGAAGGCAGGGGAGGACAGGGGAAGCTAATTTTAATCCAGGGCAGATCCCAGTTCTTTCCATCTCACAAATGTTTCTCCTGGGGTGACAGAAAGGAGAAGTGGCGTGGAAATGGGCAAGTACCTGGGGTAGAACCGCTCCATTTCCGAAGGAGAGTCAGTGTAATGTGACCATGAAAGTATGGCACTGGACTACTGAAAAGGCTTCGAGACAAAATTCCAATTTTAAGTTATTAATTTTCAATTAGTTTATCAGATAAATTAACTCTATTAAACTTATTTATTAATTTGAAAATGTAAGTTAATACAATTACTTTCAAATGCAGTACTTAACACTCCGTACATATAAAATTAGTTCATATGGAAAAGGTTCTGTGAAAAAATCTTAACATGTAAAATCATCGATTATCACATTGATTTGCTTTGTGAGCAAACGGCAGTAAGCTTCACCTGTGCAGTGCCACTCTCCATAGCTGCAGCTGAACTTTATCCAGCAAGTAATCTAGAATGTTGCAACTACCACAGGACCTGCAGTGTAAAGGAAGGTAGCATCCTGTGTGAAATAAAACAGGTATTATTTTACAAAGAAAATTCCGAATTGTGTGAAAATTGTGAAAATTCAAACATCTCTTGTTTCTGCAGTGCATATATTTCCATGGTTACCATGTGGCGAAAAAAAACCCACAGCATTTTAAGAATGAATTCTAAGAACAGAATTTTCTAGGGCACTACTATAAAAATATCTTGTAAATGCATCACATTCTTGAGTAAAGATTTTTAGCAAATTCTAGCAGTTAAATACAAATATACAAAATAATCAGATTGTCCTTACAGTCAGAACCACGTACCAAGCCAAACGTGGCCCCCTTCTGCTCCACTGAGATCCTGGCTAACCCGCCAGCACGGGCTTTCCTCGCTGCCAGACTGCCCCACCCTCCCTCTCTGTCGGAGTTCAGTGGCCAAAGAGGGTAACACATTGCTGGGCACCTGTCACGGAGAGCATGTTTTGTGGTTAGAACCATAAATCTGAAGGTAGCTGATCCGATCTGCACGCTGACTAACACATTCCCTGCAAGCAGGCAATGCCTCTCACAATACGAAATACACTCATGCACAAATACCCTTGTCTTTAGAACCAACCCAAGATTTACTAAACCCATTTCTCCCTTACAACCCAAACTAAACAACTGCACGGTCTGCTCACAGTATGGATGCATTTTACGAGTTACTTTAAAAAAAGCAAGTCTTCGGTTGCTTTTGCTTTTCTCCAACATTTCATCCAAGGCATCGAACCAGTAGTAGATCCGCCAGTCTCGGTTTAACTGCAGTCATGTCTCAGTCCGCTCCCCACAGCGCTCCTTCGTCCCAGCCCCCGCATTAACAAAACTACATAAATTCTCAGGTCCGTGCGCTGGGATCAGCAAGACACATCCTCACAGCTGCCAGGGTAAATCAGAAAAACAGCTCTTCACCTCTCTGCACGACCTGAGCTCCCGACACACGGCTATATTGACATATCTGCTGCAGAACACGCGCTCAGTATTTACAGGAAGGGGTTGCCTGCATCAACCAGCAAAGCAGGAGAAGTTAATTTATAACCTTCAATAGCAGAGAGGCTGACTTCCTGAATAAGGAAGTCTTATGTAAATAAATGCATTTCACAATTCAACACATCCAGTGAACAACGAATTTCTGTTTGCCTCAGGATTAGGGCAGGCAAAAAGTAGGTAAGAGTGTTTACTATCTATTCTGATAAAGAATGGGACTTTAGAGAGAAAACTGGTGCAAGTTAGTGGCTATTCCGATAAAAGGCAGGCATAAAACATGCACATAATTGAGTTGCAAATCCTGAAAAAGAAACAATTAAAACAATGTAACCCACATTAATTCTTAATGGGCTTGAGTATCTGTCAGCAACTAGAAGGAATAAAGGAAAATACAAAAAACATTAATCAAGTTACAAAACTACCCATAAGAACCTCAGTAATTACAGCTGGGAAACTGTTGCAAACGTTGGCCTGCAGCAGCAGTACCAGCAGCAGCTCTCAGAGGAATCAGCCACAAATAGTTATACAAACAACGTGAGATGTAAACTAAAAACCAAGGAAAGAATAGATCTTTCTGGTAACAAAATATAAGAAATCTAACAACAGCAACTAGAGTAAGTCACAGTTCAAGAGATGTAAGATTACAACACACCAAACACGCTTCCTTTTAGAAGGAACCTCAACTTTATATAAACTCATTTTTCTGCTTATACCCCAAACCAAGCACCCTGAGGGACTGTTCACTGTACGGATGCATTTTAAGAACTACGTCAATGCAGCAACTCCTGCATTGCTTTTTTTTCTTTCCTTCCCAAATATTTTGTACAAGAAGCTTAACAAAATATGAAGCCAGGTCAACACCTAAGAAATTATCCTCGTCCACTGCCAGAGGCTAACAGTTAACATTGGGGAATTTTTGAAAGGAAGAAACAATTAGTCCCATGAGACACATATAGGAAGATGTACAGTTCTGGCACCTGGAAATTCGATGGCATCCTTCCACTTTTCAACAGTGAAAATAATCAGTTGCTACCTCTCATCCCTTGCCCTTAAAAGATGTTCCCAATGCACATAAAGGAGATATTTACACTACCTCCCTTCAGCCTAATTCCTGACACACTCCTGCTCTCCCGTGTACACAAGGCTGGCCAATGGCCCAGCAGGGTCCATCAGCATTGCTCACGCTCTTTCCTCATGCTGCTCCATAGGTCTCCACAAGTCTGGCAACTATTTTGGAGGTAACTGCTACTACAGACATTTACAGTTGCATTCGCAGTACTTGAAAGTACTAGCCCAACCACACGGTTGGTGATACCTGGGAGCATTAAGCCCATTCCTACTGAAAATAAAACAAAAAAGTAAGGCAGTTATCCTTGCAACAGAAGAAAAGCTGTATTTTTTTCATTGAAGTTTCACTTGCATCTTGGCAAGCTTTCACAAGGAAAGCACCTGATTTTATCCACACTGCTGTGGTGGAGACAGCCACAAAGGTGCACTGAAAAGAAGTGATTGAAGCGGGGAAATGTTTACAGAGAAGACAAACTATTCCTCAGTTGGTAGAGCAGGAGATAGCCACCTTTCTCTTGTCAAAATTAGAATACTCATTTATAGATCTTTTCGATTGGGAGCTGACACTTGGTGAAAGCTGCAGCTATTTATTTCTATTTTTAATGGAAACAGGAGCCTGGATGTCGAGATGAATGAAACCTACAGTTGCAAACTGCAGAATAAAGCCCCAGGGAAAAGAAATCCCCCCCCCCCAAAAAAAAAAATCAGATGCAAATGCAAACCAAAACACCTGTAACCTTTTTTTTTCCCACCTAGCTGGTAAAAAATTTATTCCTTTAAAATGACTCAGTCATAACAGCATAGCAAAAAAAACCAAACCAAAACCAACCCAAAAAAACCCAAACAGAAAACCCCACGAAACCCTACCCAAGCAGCAAAGTTCAGAATTCACCGAGCTGACTGCCACAAACCTGAATTCCTGTGGAAGCTACAACTTCACTGTAAGAGAACCTGAGAAAAAGGCGATGGAAAACCCAGCCTGGTACCTCGTGCACAGGAGAGGCTTTCTGACCCCAGGAGACCTCTCCATCAGCAGACGAGGCGACTGCGCGACCTCCCGACTCGCAGCGAGGCCGCAGTC
>NW_009710750.1:0-78327 GCF_000703405.1 Apaloderma vittatum | reverse complement strand
CATTCTGTGATTCTGTGATTCTGTGACTGCCTTTGTGAGACAGTACTTACAAGCAGCCTGAGCAGCCGGTATGTGTGGGTATTACATCTCTCCAGCCACTCTGAGATTGCTCTGTTTTCCCCTTTGCAGCCAAGACCAGCCACACTCTATTGCATAAAACACTTTAAAGGCAGCCACACAAAAATAGTGCATCTAGAAAATCCCAGAAGGCTGAAAGACCTATTTCCTCTTCCCTTTTCCCCTCACCAGACACAAGTCTGGTTACTCCGCTGGCTAGGAGATCTACAACTGAGCGTTGGGTCCAGCTAACTCATATGCCAGCATCAATATAAAAGTTTCAGTGTGCTATCCTCTCCCATTTGTTGGCAGAAATAACTTCTACCCAGATGTAAAGGCTAGCCAAGAAGAGAGAGAAGAAATTGGTCTTTAAGCCTTGCAGGTCACCAGCCAAGACATATTAGAAATCAGAGCAATAAACACATTAGGGTTTGCATCACTCCAAAGAAATAAATCCAGCCTCAGCTTTACCAATATCTTTGTCTAACTGAAAAGGAACTTTTTCCTCATTTACTGCTGCCTCAGGTGTAATAATTTTGCTGGCAGGCTGTAGCTGAGTTTCCATCCCCCAACTTGAGCAGACACTTCAGTACAAATACTACATTCTTCTGGCCCAGAGGGAAATTCTTGCTGCCTGCACTTTAACAGTTGAGCTGCACGGCACTCTGGGAGACTTAAATATGGCACAGTGGTTCTATTGTTTAATATTATTAAAATGGCTTGCTCTCTTGTGATTCTGCAAGATTCTGGAGCATAGAAATAAGTGCTAATCTATTTCATGTCTATCAGTTTGTTCTCTTCTTTCTAGTGGATATCACTTGCTGGTTTTATTTTAGAGATGATTACAGATGCATCAGGATACAACAGACCTCCATGACCATCAGTTGTGGGTTTGGGTTTTTTTCTTTATGCACAGGAATTTCAGTGGCAGTTTTCCTTGAACCATCTAGATTTGAACAGAGTCAGCTGACTAAAAGGAGTTCCAGTCTATAACAAAGATTCCCAATTACTTTATGTCAAACAAATTTTTCATGCCTTGATCTACCACCCCTGCAATGACCACAAACAGATCAAGCAAAGCAAGACAGTATGCCACAAAAATAGCACAAACTAGTCAGTGGATCTGGTAGGCTTCCTAGAAGATGTCTATTTTGTCCTAAGTCTCTATTTGTTACGGAACAAACTTGCTTTTCCTATTGTCATTAATAATCCATATTGTTTGCACTGACACAAGTGAGGCTTTATTGACCACAGTAATTTTTCCTACCTGCTGCCATCCATTGTCACAAAAGCATCCATCTCCCCAGCAGTGCCAAATGGCCTGCAGCAAACTGCTGTCAGATTACAGTGGGGCAGGGAGCAAACTGAGATTACCCTCCGTGACCAAGAGAACTGCACACGAGTGCCTGTGTTTGCTACTTTATCTTACACAGCTCCAGTGGGAGATACGTGGGCATCCTGGATGCGCCAGTTGATTTCAGTCCTCCGAGACTGGATAGTGAGAGGATGGAGCTGCCTCCTCCCCCTCCTTCTTCCTCATTCTCCCAGCCATCTGCCATCCACAACACCTTCACACAGCTTACTCAGGTGCCTGTGAACCAGCTGGACACCACTGGCATGTGGTTTCTTGTGTGATCCAAAAGGCATGCTCTGGCCACTGTAAGTAAGCACGAACTGCCTTGTGCTTCATCCAGTACCCAGCCTGGGAACTGCTCTAAAAGACAGCAAAGATATGGTCTCTAACACGTAATTTCACAGGCAGAATAAACACTAAGCCAGTGGGACAGGGGCCAGTACACTGAAAGAAAAATATTCAATACTGACAAACATTTCAGTATTTTTGTTTACTGAATACAGGTTTACCAGGCTGAGTGCAACTGCCTCCTGATACTTGAGAAAATGAAAAGAGAGGTTTTTGGCCCTCAAACCTTTTTTAAACAGAGAACTTTGTCTCCAGTACATGAAGACTTCAGACTGAAGGCATGTTCAAGATATCTTTTTAAAAAATAAGCGGGAATTCACAGTGGTACATCCTTTTTCAATCTAAGGTTTAGCATTAATTTTCCTTGTTCACACCAGTGACCAATCCAACAGGTTAACTCCAGGTTTTATCATAAAGAGGAAAACAGACAAATGGATTTAAGAGTGCTGGAGATCCCTTCTTTCTTTTGACCACTAGGAACTTCACTGGCTGAGGAGATGAATGACTGATGAATACAGATGCCTCTTCATTTCTAAGGACCTACAGGGTAGTTCGAAACCTGACGCTGGTTTTCTGCTTCAGTCTGGTTCAGTAACACACAGTGCTTCTGCCAGCCCACAGGGCTCCTTAAATATTACAAGCTCAGTAGATGGGATCACTCCCTTTTTTTTTCTCCTTAAATACAGTAGAAGCTTTTTACAGATATGCCAATCACCCTCAATTTTGCACGTCTTTAGTAAAGGACGATTTTCATTATAATCAGAATTGCAATACGGTAGAATTTGATGCAGCAAAGCAACTTTTCATTCCACTTATCCTGTAAACAGAATTTCACTGTATCTGGATTTGTGGTAGGGACATTTCATTTTATTTAACTGAAATAAAATCTGCTTTAAAAAAAAAGAGCTATACTATAACCTTTTATACAAATCAATCTCTGCACATTCTGCCTATGAGTAGCCTTTTCCTTACAAAAGAACTGCTGGAAGAAGACATTTGTCCTGGTTTGAGCTAACCCTCAACAACACTGCTAGTATAAAATGAATTATTATGAAGCACGATCTTCTCTCTAAAAATACACAAGTGACCAGTATGTTACCACCTCCTAGTAAAGTTTCACAGAACTAAAGCTGTGACAACTGAGGTCTCAGCAGAGCAGTCTCCCAGGAGGCAGTTCCTTTTTAACAAAAAACCCATCAGCAAGGAAGTCCACAAAGCTCTCTGCCACTGTAGTTGTTAACTGGGAAACAAATTTGACAGGCTATCAAATATCCACTTAAGATGAAATCCTGCTCACAGTGAAGTTCATTGACATCAGTACTATTTAGATATACTCTTTCCAGGTACAATGTTTCTATTTCTCAAGTAAAGTACAAGCGTCGTAATTATGCAGATAATAATCTATAGATTTTGAATAGCCTCATATACATTCTATCTTTATTTAACCTTGAGACTTCCTGGGAAAAGGCACAGCATCTCAAGACACTTGCATCAGCTACATGATCACAGTGACACTTTCACAGTTTTGCTGCAGTTACAAAGTTTGAAGGAAAGATCGTGACATGCAGGAATAAGAATATGGGGTAAAAGGAGAAGTTACAAAACCACTCAATAAATCTACAATGTAAACACATGCATTCACCGGCAGACTGCACAGACAGATTAACTGCTGTATCAAAACACAAACACTTATAAGCACACAGCTACCAGTGGTTAGAAGGTGGATTTGGTCAAGCAGATGTGGACTTCTGTGTCATTTAGACGGTCATTTTAAAACGGTGCTTGCCTTCCCTAGAATGTAGATAGAATGTCAGGGTATCTTTTTTTTTTTTTCAGGTGTATCAGTCTTTTCAAGTCCTCACACCACAGAGTGGACCCTTTCATAGGGGCTGTTTGAACACCAGCACCGTGTGCGATCTCTCAAGTAAGCAGGTTCTCTGCGCTCCCCAGGATGGGCTGCAAAATGTGAGCAGAACAGAGCTGAGACTAGCGCAGCAAAACAGCTCCTCAAGTATGAGAATCACCAGTTACCTACTATCTTCTGCAAAATTTGATTGACACCTGAATCTCTCTGGCTCATCTCAAAAGGTTTGCTGTTGTAGCTGAGAACTGCACAATTGTCCTACGACAAGAATCACTTGGAGCTGTGGACACATGAGGATCCTGGGCTATTTTGCAACATGCTGCAGAGCTCCATTCTGCATCCTTTAGTCAGGCAGCAAAGTCCTCATTTCACTTGGATAACGACGAATTAGAAGAAGGAGCTATATGAAAAAAGGAGGCTTCACTTAGTCATAAGCGAATGAAATGGTGTCGACGTATGCAAAAAAACCTCCAAATCAATTAGTTGTGAGAAAAATTGGCATCCATTCAAAAACAATCTCCCTTGGGATACAAATTCTGGCATCTGACAAGATGGAAGCTCATTTAATCTGTTCTGCAACTACTCAGAATATGTTTCCACCCTGAACGTTTTTGCTTTCTCACTCCGCTGCCTTTTCTAAGAAAGGATGCACTGGGCCTAGGCCTTCTGCTGCAAGCACGAAAGCTTTATGCCAAAGAACAAACACAAGAAAATAGACATTAAAGTCCTGTCTGGCGACACCATTAATAAGTTCACAGTCACCATTTCCTTCTTCCTCCCCTGCACCAAGTGTTTCTTCCCAGACAGTGATCCAGACTGCTGATAGCTCTGGCAGGGAGCTTTTACCAGAAATTTTAGCAGGAAATGTTAATTTGCAAGCCTCGGTGTCCTCCCTCGGGGAAGACGGACGTTGTATCTGCACAACCGAACCGTGGGGACTCAGAGCTCCTCAGACCTGCCTGCAACATACAAAAGGGAAGAAACTCCTCTATCTGTAGCAAAGCTGAGTAAAATAACAACTGTACTCATTTTTCTTTTGCCTTTTTTCCCCCCAAGCAATGAAGTACTAGAGGAATATCCAAAGCAAACAGAAAAGATCTATTAATGAAATATCCAGTTTAGTGTACCCATGGCATAACTCTGAGTTCAACCTGATTTCTAGGTCACAAAACCTAGCTGGAATTTGTAGGACTAGAACAAACTAAAACTATTGCTTTGTCTAAAAATTCTACTGCATTTCTATAAATCACTTTAATGGTAAAGATAGCCTGAGTGAAACAGTAAATACAACACATACATTACAAATTAACTGAACATCAGGGAAAAATAGTTTTCAAGTATAATGTCCCATGTAACAAACAGAAAGGGAACGCCAGACTCACTTTTTTAACAGTCCTAATAAAGCTACAAGTCACCTGGAGGATCAAAAAAACCACAACAAAACAACAAACCTATAAACTCATTGAAGAATGATGTAGATCAGACTCTTGAAAAGTTTTATTACTCAGATAGATCACCTGATTTCTTTTTCTTCCTCTATGAACTTTGAACATAAGACTGTAATTACTACAGATGCAGGAGAGAACAGTGTTTTTGATTAGGAAAGATTTTATCAATCATGCGAAGTTTCATCAGACTTGTTTTATGTGTTTGCATGTTCCTTTGAGCCGGGACAAATGTTCTTGCCACATTCATATTTGTGTGGTTGGCAGATCCTTCTGCGTCTTTTTTGTCCTTATCCTCCAAAGACAAAACAAAGGGTGTGCTGCTAAATGCTGAACTTTGTAATTTTAGTACTACATTGGGACGGGAATATATTTTGACTAACTGTATGAACCACTAACACGTACAGTCTAGGCATCTACCATGGAACACCAAAGTTCTACTTTTTTCTTCACTGTTTAACTTGAATCAGTATGCCATATTCTGGATGACTTCAGAATATTCTACGAGGTGCATAATTTAATCCAGTTATATTCTGTAATCTAATTTTGCTAAGAACACTCAAATGTATTTCAGCAAAACAAACCTTCTGCGAAACAGCAGGAAAATATTAAGAGGTGGCATCAAACCACTACTCCATTAGATATAAATTACTCGCAGTATGTTCCCCACAAAACAGAGTAACACAATTCGCAGGCCACAGTATGAGGTTATACCCAGAAATACTTTCCAGATGAAGCAAGCAAGATTTGCAGTGGTTTTGTGACACAATCGACAATTTCCTGCTATTGGAAGAGAGAATATCTAGTGCGTTTGGTGCAGATTCCGTCGCCTTGTATGTCTCCTTTTGCCGAGTTCAGCGAGCAATTAAAGCCAAAATAGTCGCTTGTCCCTGCTCTCTGTGTCCTTCCTTCTCTGCGCAGCTGGCCCTGAGCGCTGAATAGTTGATCACCTGTCAGTTATTTCGTCAGACAAATCTAACAGAAACTTTGCTTACCAAGCGTCTGTGTCAAATTTCAGCTTCACGCCCCTCGTTCATTCTCAGATAATACAATCCTGTCATCGCTACCCACATATTCTTTGGGAAGCATGGCTTCTTTGAACCATAAATTAATACTCCTTAAACCATTTTAAGATGGATTTATTTATGTATGTACATATGCATTTGTTTGTTTGTTTTTAACAAGATAAACTTAACCATGTTGGGAATAATATTTTGCTGATATCATAATCACGGAACTATGGGTGTCTACTCACATCCCACATATTACATTTTTATTTCAGATAGTATTTTAAGACAGGATTTCATCGTGTTTATGACAACCTAGTAGCTTAACTGATGATTTTGTTTAGCAATTCTCTTTTGGATTTTTAGTTTATTCTATTTTTCATTTTGTTTTATTCTGAATGGCACACAGAACCACCAGGACTACATTTGACTGGCTTGCTATTTCTTCTAGAGTAAGAGGAATATCTTGGCTCTGCCAGTAAAGAAAAAACATCACTTTCCCCAAGTTCAACTTTGAGAATTTAGTTTCAGCCTTTACAAGCAGCACTATGAAAATTAACATTTCCTGTGTAAGAAGCTTTTCACAGTCTGCAGCATGAAACACCTTCTGATAAGTACAGGCCTATTTTTTACAGTACAAAATAGCTTATTTTCATCCTGAAATGTTCCATTATTTCCAGTATTTCTGTCATACTAGATTATTTTTTAATTTTCTTTTTAATCTAGTTACTACTGTTCCGCCACCGCAGTGTCCACCAGTTGGTTTCGTGACACAACTCTCCCAGCCTCATCTGGAATTCTCCCAGTTTCATCTGGTTGGAAAAAACTGTGTCCCTTTGTCTGTAAGCCAGTGGCAACGGTGAGAGCATTCATTTCACTCTCTGTTTTGTCATCTAACCCAAGACTGAACAACTGGAGCCTCAAGCTGATTCTATCAGCACTCCAGGAGTCAGAGGCAAACATCTGGAATGTATTTGTTAGAAATAAAATGAATGACATCTTTTCAGGAGTTTTAGCTTGCACCTGTACTTCTAAATCTCCACGAGGACAAGCTATGAATAAATTTAATCACAAGCATGAGGCAGAAAGCTCTGATTTTGAACCCTTTGGCTCAACTTCTGTCAAGGGCCCCAGGAAGAAGGTTGGTACTGATGTGCCTGGGAGGCACAATTTGTTGAGAGCTCTCCTCTTCCACCGGAGGATAAGGAATACGCTGTATTAGGCCTTCTGGGGCCCACTGTGCTTTCAGTGCAGGCATCCAGCCAGGTCTGCAGAGTGGATCGGGGGGCAGACCGTACTCTCCTGGTCCTCTCTTCCCAATAATGGAGTGCTCTATCCAGCCTTAGAGCTCACACAAGTCTCTGGGAGTTTCATCCAGCTTTGCCGCTGGGAAAATGTAGCCCCAAAGGTTATTTTTATTGTCTGTAACACCACGAGTGGTTCAAACTTCAACAGAAGCTGCAAAGGGGAATGGAAAAGAGGACAGTACTGCGAACAGAGTAGTGATGTGGTGGCAAGGGTTCAAGAGAAGCAACCACCATCACTGTTATCTGATGGGAGGGCACAAAGGTACAGGATGAACCTCTGAAAATATGTAGAGGAGGGAACGGGGAATACACAGAGAGGAAGAAGGGCAGGGGAGAAACAAAAGACAGAGAAGCGCCTGCCAACTGTTCAGATGCAGTGTTACCTTTTCCTAGGCACCGAACTCATTGTCTGCAGCCGTCTCCTTTCCTGCTTCTTTCCTGAGCCTCCCTCTCACAGACAGCGCTTGTTCCAAATCGGAAGGTGACTGATCTCTTCTCACAGGTAATTAGCAATAGAACAAGAGGGAATGGCTTCAAACCACAACAGGGTAGGTTTAGACTGGACTTTAGGAAAAAAAATTTCACAGAAGGAGTAGTCAGACATTGGAATAGGCTGCCCAGGGAGGTCGTTTACATGTGGTGTTGGGGGAGATGGTTTAGGGGTGAGCTTTGTAGAGCAGGGTTAATGGCTGGACTCGATGATCCCAAGGGTCTTTTCAACCTGAATGATTCTATGATTCTAGGATGTGGGTCCTGTGCTATGGGCAAGTCTACACCAGAGACTAGATCAACTATTTTTACTTGTGCAGAGCGCAAGGTTTTCACTGCAAGGGTCTAACTGACTAAAGTGGAAGTTGACCACATCTTACCCAACTTGGCAGCCTGTCTCAGAGAATGTTCATATTTAGGGATGAGACAATGCCATTGCAAATGCAACCAAACATCCGGAGAAGAAAAGCCATTTATACAAGTATCCATGGCTGGGTACTGCATCCAGTTCATTTCTCTATATACTGACTATGGGCCCCACTGGGGATGCAAAATGCTGGAAGAACAGGAACTTTGTGTTGGGAGGAACCCGCTATATTTCTCTCTAACTATAAAGGAAGATACTCTGAGGGAAACAGTATTTTTGTTTCTGCACACACCCAAATATGAAGAAGCTGGCAAAAACAAAGAGAACTCAGCATTTCAATGAGGTGACAGCCCACACGCTCCACAGTCAGTACTCGGACTATTTCCAGTTACCGAAAACACCACTGAGACAGTGCAGTGAAACTGAATTTAATAGAGGAAGGCACTAGGCATAATGTTCTGGCTATATCTTAATAAAAACCTTAAAGAAATAAAACCAAACTCAACCCCCTCAATGGTGGGCTGGTTCCTATGTACCACTCCAGCACACTCTGTTGGTCTGTCATCAAACACTCCCTGACTTTTCCACTGCTCTGCAGGGCAACACCAAATGTTCCGAGTTGTGTGATTTTTTTCTCTTTTATTTTTTTTTAAAGGCCCTTAGAAGATTCCTGACAAGAACTGCTTTCATGAAGTGATCAACTGCTCTTTGTCAAATACATAAGCTCTTCAAGGAAAGGAAAAATAGGATTTGGAGACAGAGTAATGCTAAGCTGGGGGAACCAATCAAAGCATGACAGACCCAGGGAAGAGCCAGGGAGGCACAAGACACAAGTATCCTAAAGCACACAGTGTGCCCTATTTTTGTGAAAATTGAGGTTTGTTGGATTTTTTTTCCAATAGGTGCTTCCTCTTGCTATGGATGACAGAAAGTTAATATGAAGATATTGTTAGCATCATTGACTAAAGCTGCCCCAAGCTCTGTCTGGAAGAACTGTTGAACTAAGGTCTGCTCTGCTCATCACTGGTTCTTGTCCAAGTGGAAGTTAATAACCCTGTGGCACTGGCCAAAAAACAAGCAAACCAAAAATGTAAAGGGATCAGACCCCTGGCAGAGTTTCAGTATTCCTGATTTCAGCATCCAGACTCTGCTGCGCTAGCTCTTAGAGGAACTACTGATGAATGCATCGCTGACAGTTCTTCTGTCTCCAGAATTACAGCACTAGCAGCTTCACAGTCAATAGTTCACAGAATGTTTTGCAATATCTGGCTGGAGGTGTTTTTGCAAGTACATCATACAGCACCAGGCTATAAACTATTCAAGAAGCTACTAACATAATTCTGCAAGAAAATACATTCGTGGAAAGGAAAAATCCAAAAGCCATTAAAAAAAACCAAACCCAAACCACAACCTGAAACAAAAGTGGGGTTTTTTATCACTGCTTCATATTTAAACTGTCAGCTTTATCCTTCTGGTAAGTAGGCAGCTCTAGTTCACAACTAACACCTACTTTATTTATTTAGCTCTGCTGCATTTAACCTTACATCCTGTCTGCTGGGTGCATCCGGCTCCACAGATCTCCATGCAGCAAAGCTTTAGCATAAGGTGGGGGAGCTACTTTCCACAAGCCAAAAAACAGGAAATTTTATGACATTGTTCAGTGAGCAGACGTCAGCAGAGAGTGATACAAAAGAGTAAACAACTTCCTAGCAGCAGCAGACAAATGGGCCGGAACTACTGGAATCCTATTATGTCTGGTGTGTTTTGCATGAAAATTACTGTCTCGGTGAAATTAGGAGATCTTCGGCTGATGCAAATCTGAGCTACTCCCTGGAAATCTAGGAATACCGCAATTTGGTCCCTTTAAGATCTGACTCCAAGTGTTTACCTTTGTGATCCTGACAACATCCTTTCTATGAATTCACACTGTTGATATTCTAAATATTTTGCAAATGTTCTCATTATTTTAAAACACACAGAATTTGATTTTAATAAAAAGGAAAAATTTCAGCGACTGTATGAAAGGCAATGTCAGAAATGCAGGTGCCATTTCATTATGACCACATTACTATCAGTCTTACACATATGTATAATGTATATACACAAATACTACATAATATAACATTCTTGTCAAAATACTTTGATAGGAAGCAAGCTCAGCACTCTGCCAGTGGAACCAAACAGTAGGTACAACATCTCCTTTTTGGATTTCAGTGATTGCTTTGTGGAATCTGCTCTCCTATTTTCCAGCTATGGGCAAGTGTCAGATACGATCTGTAGCAATAACCTCTCAGCTAGACATACGATGACTCAAGCCAGGTAATAGCAGGCAGAAAGGAAACAGAAGGGAAGACATTTTTGGTCTAATTGAATGCCATTCTACCCACCTCTGTCCAACTTAGAGATCTCTTAATTGCAAGATGTAATACACGACCACTGATCACAAACCTGGAACTTCACTACTGCATGCCAGTGAAGTATATCAAGAAAAATGGTATCCTCTGGGAAAACTCTCTTCCCTACTCATCTGCTTGTAAAGAAACCACTGAGGAATATAATCCCTTTCAAAGGGGCGTAGAGAATTAAGTCCTATTATAAACAAGCTAGTTCTTAAAAGAAGCTGTTGACAAACAGTCAGACTAGGACTCTGCTGGAGTTTAATGATCTGGGAAAATCTGGAGACCTTACAGAAAATACACAGGGATGTTCCCCAGGGGCATGCAATTTGGTAGGTACAATCTGAAGACTCTCCTCTCATTCAGCTATCCCTCATAGCCAAAATCTAAGCAGAACTGACTCCTGAGATTAAAATTGGCACCTAAATTTAGAGCTGTCCATGAGACTGCCCTACTCTCAGTAACATAGGGAGGAAACAACATGAGAGTCAGATGCTTCCCAGCTCCCCTTGCCAAGTTCTCCTCTCATCAGAGACAAAAAATGTAGTACGTAATCCTGGGGAGGAAGACACACCAATAACCATGTCAACCCTGCAGTCAAATGACAAGACAAACGTACTGGGCCAAGTCTATCTGCACTAGAATCTCTTGTGACTTGAGTAGACTTCATTCTTCCTAAACACTGGCAAGTAGCACAGGCTAACAAATGACTAGATAAAAATAAATAAATAAAGCCACACACATGAAGAGCAAGAAATGCCTATAAAAAGCAGCAGGTCTATAAACCCTTCCTCACACTGCTTCTCATTCCTCACTCTACCTACAATTAATTTGTTAATTAATTAGTTTATACCAGTTCTGTCATTCTTTCCCGACTCCTCAGTTTGAATGTAGGAAGTAAAGGTTTAGATAACAAACTCCTCTCTGATCATCTTCAGTCCTCCTCTGTCTTTGGTTACATGACAAATTAAAAATATATACATCATTAGCAAAATCATCTGAGAATAAGCAAATCAGTCTGAAGGAATTCCAAAGTGTTTATCAGAGAATGACATTCACCCGGGTCTACCAATGATGTTAAGACGGTAATCTTACCAGAAGACAGCTTTTCTACAAAATCCCCAAGGCTTCAGGATGAAAACATTATTTTACTACAATTCCTGTCCAATTTTTCATTCCACTAAGCCTTATGGGTAATACATGTTAAGAGGCCTGGCTCCGACCTGCAGCAACAGCAGTGACAGTGCTGTGACACATCCCGAGTGGACACATGTGACTATACAAGGCTGTCATCTACACGGTGCACTTATTCAGGGCCTTCCATTGTTAAGTTCTGATTTATATCAATAGAGGTGAACATGGAGACCAAAGGCAGAGAGCACATGGTTTTAAATATAAATGAAACTGCGGAATCCTATTGTGTGAAAGCACACAAGTGGGGCCAGCATCGGAAGGGTGGGTGGCTGTGCTGAGCAATCTGCTGATAGAGGTTACTATCCCTTCTTGATAGGGTCTGGCAAAGAGGACAGTAACTTCTACAGGATTTCCCCCTCCTTTTTCAATGGCCTGAGGCCCCAGACTAGCAGGTATGACACAAAATGCAAAATGTTTTCCAGTTATCTCTACAATGCCATACCACTGAGATTGATTTTGCAAGCCAGGCCACCGTTTCCTGTTTTTCCCCGCATAGCTAAACACAGAAAGTCTTTTAACTTTCTGTGTCTGGAATATCTGTTGTTATCACCTACATTCAACAAAATGTTTATGTATGATTTTGTTTTATGGAAGGGTATTTTGAAATTTTACTTCTGCAGTGCAATGTAAACGCACCTTCTAATCCGATTAAATGAGTAATAAAAAACTAGCCGAGGTTTATGGAGGAATTAACCTGGAGACCACTAACTATGGTATTTCCTATATTTTACACCTATTTTGGGTCACTTTATGTTAAATTAGCAATGGACTAAACTGAAATGTTTTCTGATATAAAAAGAGCACTTGTCAGAAAAGCGAGAACTCCAAGGGTTAGATGCACCTACCATTCGCCCATCCACAAAGGGGAATGTGTTCCTTACGGGATCGCTGCACAGTGGTAAGCTTTGTTTCTGTACAGATTTTGACATATGGCTGAAGTTAGACCTTAAATTAGAATATTCCTCTTTGAATTGAGAAATGATCTTTCTGTGCAAATGAATAGTGTATTCAGTGTGAATAAAGCTTCTGCTATTGCACAGTTCATCTTATCTAGTGATGTCATTTCCTTTTAGTTGCTTCTGTAATATTAATAATCACCACATAGCCAAAGAGGTCATATACTAGGAATGTATACTTTAAAATTCTTCAACATCGCAGCAGAGTTTGAACAAAAAAATCTATGTTTCTGGCTAGATGGACAAACGGAATGGCTTGCAAGGAAATGACGTTATGTCATTTAAAGGTGGGGATAAAGAAACCTGTCCACTTAGGGGCAAAGGACTCTAGACCGCAAGAAAAATGCAGAAGTTGAACATAGAAAGGAATATTGCTAATGAACAGTGAGCCTAACCTTCCTTAATAAGCCCAAAAGTGTAATAAACAAAGTAACTGTGCTGATATAACCAAAGGATCACACAAAAATCGATGAAGATTTGCTTTATGGGTTCAGGATGTTTCTGATGCGACTCTTGGTAAGATAATCCTTGTTCTAAAATGACTTTCAGCAGCTTCTCTTTTCCTGAACACAGAAGAAGCTTCCCAAATGTATCTTCAGCTGCACAGATCCCTCAAGCATCCCCACTTAGCTACCCAGCTAAAAATCACAAGAAAGAAGAAATGCAGGCACAGAAAAATGGATGTTTGTAAGGAGGCTATGCTATGAACTTCTCAGAAAACCTCCAACTAGAAAGCTGGGCTATCATCCTTGTGAGGAGTTCTCTGCTTGGCAGTACTGTGGCTGTCTCCAGGTGTTATGGAGAAGATCAGCTCTTCGTATACGAACAGGAGCAGAAAAGGAAAATGAGCCTCTACGGCATACATCAAGGGAAATAAAGGCCCAGGTACGTCCTGCCTCCTCTTAGTCACGTAACCAAGATGCCAGCATTAAAAAGCTGGAAATGCTAGTCATCTTCCAACCCATGGATAAATGTAGGAACCTGTGTTTCAGATAAAAAGGAGATCAGGGGATGGAGGAGCTCACAGGACTCTCTGCCTTAGAACAGACCAGAGCTGCTGGCAGTGGAGTGGGGTGTGGGAGGGTCTGCCCCCTCCAAATGACTCGACACTCACCCCTTGAGCTTTAGTAGGATACCTGTGCTGATGTACCAAGCGAAATTAATAACTGCATTTGAAAAATGAGGTTGATGTTCAAAAAAAAGAGAATTAAGACATTCTTTAACATCTTTGATTTATCAAAGCCCTTCATGTCACCATAGAATTTTGAAGGAAGCATTTTTCTCCTTGAAATAATGAAAATTACTTTCTAGTAAAAAGAATCGTTTTGACACAGCGAGTTTAAAAGCTGGATAAAACGCTACATGAAAAATGTAAATTTAAGGAGGAGACAAGTTCTAGGGCACGCTGGAGTGAACAGACACTAAGAGTTGAAAAATTAGCTCTTGAGAAATGCTGTCAGAACACAGTAGCTGAGAGTCTGACAAAGAAAAACTGTAAGATCTCATTAAAGATAGCACTGATTCTTCAGAATATTACAGAAGAAGCAATATCTCACACATACGTTCTCTTATTTAATTTTTTCTCTCCAGAGTGAATATAGGTTTACGACATAGACACTCTGCTCTTTTATGTATTGAAAAACATACATTAAAAAGCTTAAATCCCAAATGTTCACACATTAGAATCTCAGCTTAGAGAATCAAAATGTGCTGTGATTTAAAAAAATACTATAAAATAGATTTATTTTTTTGTCTGGAATAGTGATTTTTCATCCCCTGGAGCTGGTAGTACTGCATCAGTGCAGCAGAAACAGGTCACAACTGTTGTGGGACTTTGATCTGTGCAAGGAAAGCATTAAGTGCAAGGTGAAACAGGGTCAAAGGGCAAGGAGCAGCCTGATTAAATCTTGTGCCCAAAGTCAGACCCTTGACCAATATTCAGACAGCTGTCTTCAGCACCCAGACACCAAATTGCGACTGCCATTTGTCGAAGGAGACATGCAATAGGAAAACCAGCACTTGGGTTAGCACACCCTTAGTAGTCCTGGACCAACAAAAGTAACCTGGGCTACCACGTATCACAGATAAAGGCCACAGGTGGAACGAGATGGTTCCACTGCACGTCCTGGCAGACCAGCAAACGCAGAAACAGCTAAGCCAGAACGAAACGCAGCCAGAGATGGGAAATCCTCCTGCACAGGAGAAAGCAGTCAGTCAATAATTTACACTGCAAGAAAAGGTTATACTTTCAGAGGGCAGAGCTAGAAAGTATCTGCAGAGGTTATCAAGATCATACTCTATCTCAAGGCAGAATTAAAATAGCTACGTCACTCTTAACAGACATTTGCCTAATCTTCTCTTAAGTTCCAATAACTCTCCCAGAAACCCACTGAATTGCTTCACTATCCTCTCTGTTTGGAGGTTTTTCCAACTTACCAAACTTCAATATTCTCTACAATTAAGGCTGAATGTAGTATTTCTTGCCATATTCACCATGAAAATAAAAAAAATGAATTATACCCTCCCACTCCATAGCAGCCTCTTCCAGATTTGAGGGCTGTTTAGTTTGGACTTGTCATTTTCCTTTAAGTCAAAGTATTTAAAAACAATATAAAAAACAAAGCAAGGTCGCAAACACTGCTGTGGTAGTTGTATATGCTGAAGCTTTATGCAAAACCTTATGACAGTTTGAGCACAATTTATGGGGATTGCAGAGGGACATAGGCACATGCAGATATGCAGCAGGACACAGACAGTGTATCTGAGGATCCTTAGCAGATGAATCTCGATTTCTAGGAAACGTCTAGAGAGAGTACAGGCACTGACTTCCATGGAAACTATTCTGTTGAAAACCAATGTCCTGTGTCTCCACTGAGAAAGGACCGTGCCCAGGGCAACACATAAATGTATCTTAGTAAAACCAAGAGAATTTTAAGTTAAGCTTGTGCTTAAGTGCTTGCTGAATCACAGCTTGGTGTCGTACGCAAAGAAGTTTATAATACACATTCATTTAGAATCAGACAACCGAGACATTATAGGAACTACATCTTGCTCTTAGGATTGCACTTGGACTGATTTTTTCAGTCCGTAAAGACAGAATTTCACTGTTTATTCCAGCAGCTGCGATTAACTATGTACTCTGGTAATGACACTAGAAATCCTAGCAGGAGGCAATTGTATAATTACATTTCTCGTAGATATTTCAGCATGAAATACAAATCTCAGTGAGCACTTACTGATATCTCTAGAGTATATAAACTCATAAAAGAAGTGTTCATAGATTTATAAAAGGAAAGAGAAAAGCTTACCAGGAAACAACAGACTGGCCACACTTATCTTACTTAATTTGAATGAGGCTCTGGCAAACCAGAAAGAATAAAGGAAATAGTTGTGTAATGCCAGATGACTACTTAGAATGGAAAAATGCTTATTCTTTTATCTTGACTTGTTACAAGGGGATGAGGTCAGAGTACAACACAGTTTAAATAAGAAATTATGCCTATAATCAACTAACATTTTTAAAAGCTCTGTGCACATATTGTATGGTACCAGGTTAGCTTTGAACCATGTGGAAAATAGCAAAAATTCTTGCTAATAAGTTGTGGTTTTAACTTTATAGCACAAAGGCAATTCTTGCAACTACACCAAGGAGTGCAGAGTAAGTATTGAGACTAGGAAATAAATACCACTACATCTATTTGATACCGATAAATCCATACTCCATCTTCTTGTTCTCTGATTCTCCATTAACCAGCTACTGCAAATTACCAGGAAATTGTCATTATCGTACATTTCCAAATCGTCCCATTTTCATATACCCCAGCTTCTGAAAGGTACCAGCACTGGAGCAGGCCATGCCAGCAATGAACAAGGGCCATGCTTCACCAAGTGGAACGTAAGTGGAGAATGCTGTGTTCTCTTTACAGTCACTTCAGCATCTCGTCCCAAATGAACCGGTTCAAGGCACTTGAGGAGGTTTCTGTTCCAAGCTGTGCCTTTGGTCTTGGCCCCACTGGCGAGACATGACCGGCTCCTCAGCACAGCCTCCCTGAGCCTTGCAGGGGATGTGTTCCAACAGACAACACAGAAACAAAAAGGTAAACGTAGTCCTGGCCTGAACAGGTACAGTGCTGTCTCTGAGCTGTCCCAGCAGGAAACTAAGTTCTATACCTTATAAATAGGCTTTGATTTTTTAGGAACTATATATTCATTTTTCCATTGCAATATTATGCCTTATATTGCATGTGCCAGGCATAAAATTCAGGCTAACATATATCAAGATTTTTACAACTGCATGCCAAGAAAAACACCACCAGTACTTTTGGTCTTGAATCTCGCATTTTTTGTTCATTTAACTTCAACTCGATGTCTTCTGAGGCAAACAAAACTCTAGAGTTTATTGCACCTACCGCTTATTGCTGTTACCATCACCCAAACAGATCTTATCAATAGTATGTTTAATTGCCAGCAGCTTTCTAGATGTGTTGTAGAACTACAAGCTCAAGACACCCTAGCAGGAGATATTAAAATCACTGTCCTTATAAAGCAAGAAAAGCAACACTGGCACGGCACAGGTTTAGCACCAATCTCATCATCTGTTTACGCTGGAAATCTATCAAGTCACTGGTCATTATTCCACTGCTTTTGCAATTATTAATCCCAAGAATCCAAACTCACTTTAACACGGATGACTAGATTTTGATACTTTGGTTCCTGCTGTGCAGTACCTTACTCCTTCAAGTCCGGACAAAATAAAAATGTTGGCAATCTGATTTAAACTTAAACAAAAACTGCCAGACTAATTCTGAATGCAACTGCAGTAAAAATCCTCCACATGTATGTAACACTATGCTCCCCCCAGCATTTCTAACAGACATGAATGATCAATCAGCATATATAGCCAGATCTTCAGGAAAGCACAACCAGCTGTGGACTCCAGCAAGCTGCAGGGATTTACACCAGCAAGAGGCCATGCTTTGAATATAACCTCCAGTGCCTGCACGAGTGAACTGTGGGGTTTTTTCATAGAATCATAGAATGCGTTGGGTTGGAAGGTACTGTTTTCTTTATAAACTGTACAAATGCCCTTGCAGTTACATTTTCTGAAGTGCCCCAAACCAGCAGACTGCAGTTCCGTTGGGTTAGGACTCTGTGCAAACCCATGGCAAAGCCCGTGTTGCAAAGCACTCACTCAGGAGGGTCTCTGGGGACTGGTGAGATCTGGGAGTCCCCCAGTCGCATCTGAACTCTCACATCACATCTGAACCCCCACATAACATCTGAACCCCCACATCTCATTGCAATGAGAGGGAGGAATACAGCAGCTCAGGAGGAGAGTGGGGAGATGCTGCTGAGAACCAGAATCTCTCAGGAAGAGTGAGGAGTTAAGCCCAATAGATGACAATTATTTCCCACAGAAACGGAGTTGCAGGCAGAAACTGCTCACAGTCCAGAACAAAATAATAACAACCAAGTCTGGGTCTTGACTCCAAGATTTTCACGACATCATTTTGGGCCTCCGGGCTTTGTCACAGGTACTAAAGGTCTAAGGCTGTCCTGAGATTAATGCATGCCTTCCCAATTCAGCATATTCTTCACCTGGATATTGTTCCTGTGACGACGAAATCCATCCCCTTCTATTGTTGTCTGTCCTCAGAAAACAAAGAAATCTCATAAAGGGTCAAAATGTATCATCTCCATTGCCAGCTAACAATTCCTTATCACCACTGCTCACTTATACTGTTTATGTTTCCCTATTGCCATAGTAACAACACAGACAGCTAAAAAGAGCTTGCATGAAATAAATCAATGGAGTCTGCAGATCTGAAAGCTGCTCAATTAAACAACAGTTCATATGGAGGGGAGAAGGTGAGGGACAAAACTAGCAACATACTGGACAGTTTTTTATCACTCGTGTGCTAGCAATTGGCAAACATAGTGTCTAAAGAAAATTGGCTAGTATAAAATCCAATAGGGAATATAACACAAGGAGGAGGACTTGGTTGGGATGGTCATAAATATTCATCATTGTTGTAACATATTAATTAAGTGTTGATATTACACGCAAATGTCAGAAATTTGGCCTTTACCTCAATGACTTTGCAGTCCATGAGACACAGTCCTCAATTATTTCTTATGGTAGTGTCCTTTTTTCATACAAACAGCCTCACTGAATGAGATGCAAGACTTGCACAACCAAAACTTCACAGGATAGACAACACATATTCAGAAAAAAAAAAGTATTAATGGTGATCTGCAAAACACTTTAGGGGGAGCATGGAGGGGGGCTGTTGTATAAACGACATCCAGGCAAGTCTTGTTCAGTTTGTTTTAGAGTTTTAACCCACTCTCCCTCTTCCCAAAACAGTTATTTTGTTACAATTCTCAAAGTGTAATTACTGTTGGTCTTTGGACTTAAATAATTAAGTACATCCAAATGCTGATACACTAACAAAGACCTCCATAAACAGGACTTTTAAGATCCACAGCCATTTCCATCTAAACACAGGTGTTTTATGCCATCTGAGATGCCCCCATATCTCCCACATGGTGGCCTTAGCTGGTCCAGAAGGTTGTTTGTAGGTCATGTGTTATGTGCACTCTGCAGCAGCTCAGGAGGATCATCTGAGATACTGCAGGGCAGCACACACCAGGCACCTATGTTTATGCAACGGAGTAAGTCCCCAAGTGCCTCCACAGTTAAGCAGCATCTAAGTGGTTTAAGGATCACCGTCTTAGATGAGGAGATTTAAATCAAGTCTTGTTTTGCTGGATTTGGATCCTTCTAACAATCTTTACTGCCATTACTGCAATCGAACAGCCTCAAGTGCCTTTTCGGCTTTGCTCTCCCCTCAGCTCCGTCATTCTTAAAAAAGTTTATTTGTACTGCTGGTATATATAAAAGCCCTTTTCATAGACCTGGATGCCATTGTGCTTTGTCAACAAAACACAAGGATGGGCAACATCTTTCTGATCAAGTATATGACACCGAGAAAAAATGGAGAGGGATGGATGGGGTATAACAGAAGGAAACAGCAGTGTCGTAGTGGAAGGTAGTGCTTTCAACAGACCAGACAAACGGCCACAGTTAACTGGGCCTAGCATGGCTGCTCCAGACACTGCATCCATCAGCAACACTGGCAAGCTTTTTGGAACAGTGAATAAGCCCAAAGAATATCCAGTGACAGAGGGACTGGGACTTCTAACGTGAAATATGTCCTTCATTCTGCCCTTTTCCTGCCTTCACAGTGTAAGCCTGTGCACAAACACATTTGCAGAACGACGGCTGGAAAGATCCATGTCTGCCTTCTGTGAAAATGTTGGACCAGAAAAAGAGCAAACGGAGGAAAGAACTACTGAAGCTAGAGGAAAATCTTGGCCCAAGAAGAAGTAGGTATCAAATCACCATAAATAAGTTTAGGCTTGAAATAAGGAGGATTAGAAACCCTCAGAAGAGGAAGACTCTGGGACAACCTTCTATTAGAACAGTAGAATAGAACCTTCTATTAAGAACAGGGAAAGGCTGAAAAGTAATTAGCTGTGAGACAGTACAGGATGCATTTTTGAAAGACATTTCATGCTGTGGCTGCCCATAATAGCAGAGGACTGACCTTCATGACCCGAGGTCATCCCTCCTACTCCAGTAACTGCATATGTCCCCAGAACATAAGAAAGGCCAAACCTCTGTTTGTTCAAAGTCCCTCTGCCCGCGTGCTTGTTTTGTACTTAATCCATTGCGACAGCAGCCAGTGGAATGGTGAACAAGTGGCACGGAAAAAAATTGTTAGTCCAAGAAAATGCATTAAGCAAAAATAGAGTAAGTCAGGATATCAAAACCCCAAATGTATTATATTGGAAATTCAACTTCTTAAATGTTGCATCCCCAACTCCAAAGCAGGAAAATGCAAAAGTGAGTGGGGAATCAAACCTTCCTTTATGTTTGGCATTAAACAGGTCATAAAAATTACTGACTTTGACTCTTTATGTCTTTAATACATTAAAAATAATTACAATCATGCTCCAACTAAAAAGTAATCTCAGAAGTCAGCATGTGAATTTGGGGTTTTGAAGAAAAGCAACTGCTCAGCAGCACACAGAGCTCATCCCAAGGAGGAGGAGAGGGCAGCCCACACAGCCACATGATTGCCAGTGCATCATGACACAGGCTTGTGCAGTTCTCTGGCCAGGGCTAAAATCCTTCATTACTACCATTACCTCCACAGTTAGTTAATCCTGGAAACTACAGTAGAGTTGCTTAAATTCTAAAGAAAAAAAGTAAGAAATAAGGTGTGATTGGTTTTCAGCCAGTTGGGCAGAAAAATTGTCCAAGAGGCACCTCACATAATGTAAAGAAAAGCTGAACTGCCTTCTAGGAGTGCATTTACAGATATGCTCCACTTGCTCCTGCTCCATGTAGAGTTTTATACATTTACTGAAGGGGGAATGGGACTGAGTCAAGCACTGGGACAAGACTTTAGAAATGGCCTCCAGTTGTGGGTGCCTCCCATTCTGAGAACCTCAGGTGACACTCCTACAGCTGATATTCACCAGGGCTGCAACTTCGCTGTTCATTTTCTTACCTGGCCAGGCAGTGAGATTCTCAGTCTTGCTGCTGCTCACACACAGCACTACACGTGCAGTGAGTCTGTTGGATCTGCTCCGGCAAAGCAAAACAAAACTCAGAGTCCTGAAGTTCCTTTTCTACGTGCCGATACAGAAGAGGCTGCCTTGCTTTACCTATGCTCAACTCAGCTAGCTCTCCTTAACACTGCAATAGCTAAAGACAAAACTAATCTTAATGAAAAACTCCACAGAAACCAAACAATTTGGCATCAACCTTCAGCACAAGAAGCATCATTTTTTCCATTTACGAGTTCTATAAAGTCCAACTGAAAGACAGCTTTCATGTAAAGGCACCCCAAAATAACATTTCAAAGCTAAAAGAGACACACAGCACAGTCAGCATGCTCACTGAGGATAATTCAGCACCTAAATAAACCTTAAAGTATTTCTAGGCAAAAAAAAAAAAATCATTAATGCTCAAGTCCCTCTTCAAAATCATCTAATCCACCCTGGAGTTCATGCCATATGAAAGTCTCAGCTTATTCCATCTTTATATTTCATTCCAAGTGCCTAATTGCAGATTTAGAGGTTCTTCCATCAGCACACAGTTTTGCAAATTGTAGTAACTACTTTCAACTGAGATTGTATAGAATAACCTGCTTGTTACCTCTTTGTTACAGTGTCCCCACTGTGAACATATCAGCTGCAGGAGGTATTGTAGCTCTCTTTTCCATTTCAGGCATTTGCAACTTTACCAGCTTTTGAAAGAGAATTTGGGCTGGGTTTTGGCAGTGAAGCAGGAGAGAAAGTAACTTTCAAGGACTCTCAGTATGAAAACATTCTCAGCTTTTTGTCAGTAAAAGTCTAGTCAGGGATGTGGGCATTTAAGGTCTTCAAAAGACAGAGTTACAAAACCTCTCTGTTCATTTTCAGGGGTTTTGTGTTCTTTTCCAACAGCTGTTCATATGGTTCAGTGTCTGGACCATAAAGCAGATAAAATACAATCTATTTGGCAAGAATACCCATCAATGCTGTTCCTTTTACATAAGTACAGTGGTATGATCCCATTAACTTTATCAAAGAGTGTTACCAGATCAGAGCTGTACATTTACTCATAGCACAAAACTACCTATGTCTCATTTTACTATGGAATAAAGGTGTCAGTATTACTAAGTGGTATAAACATTCTTCTTTACTTGTCAAGCAAGGTTAAAGGGGGATCCCCACGCACTCAGTCACTTAGGCCATGCCAAATTAAGAGGGGAACCTTTCTGCTCCTCACCTCTAGTTTCTGGCTGCAGGCGTTTCGAGGCTGAAGCCTCTGGGAGGCCCAGAAGCAGCACCCACCTCTATGGGGCATGGTGTCTGCCACAGCATCTCTGTGAGCCATTTTCAGCCCTGCAGTTCAGCAGCCCTGAACCCTTCTCCACTAGAGCCTCACCACCTTCTTCTTCTCTCTCCTTCTGGACAGATGGAAGTCCCCGTGACAGGTCCACTCTGGCTCCAGCTACATATACGGGAATTCCTTCCCTTAGCTCCTTTATCCACCTCAACACCCCCTGGTTACTTGCGTTGACTCATTCTTTTGTTCTTCTCTGAAAGATGGTTGCCTACAAACTCCTGTAGCTGGGTCACAACTTCTCACCTGGCAGAAAAGTAAAGCAGATTTACAGCACATGTGTAGGTAGTGCCGATATTTCTGGCTGAAATGTCGAGCAATCCACCTCTGCTGGTAATGGATCACAAATTGGAGGGGGCGGGTGGCGGGGAGTGTGGGGAGGTAGAAATAAAAGCTTTGGGCTGGTTCCCTTCTAATCCAGTCACAACTGAAGCAAAGTCCACATTGCCACGCCAGGGGAGCAGTGGGAGGAGTCTGACACTATTGCACAGCAAGTCAGGAGCTCAAACATCCACAGACCTTTGAACTACTTGCAAAATCTTTTAGTACTGCGAACTCTACTTACCATAGTGAAAAGCATGGTCTTTGAAACCATTCTCACCTTGTCTAGTCTTACTGCATCTGGTGCCAGGACTGACTTGCCATTCTAGGTGTACATCTGCTGGCACAGATGTCTCCCTTCCTCTTTGTGTTTGTGCTTTTTCAACTCAGCTTCGAATTTTTCCCACTGGGAAACAATTAATTCACCAACCCAAACTTTCCCTCCAAGGAGAGGACTTTCTCTAAGGAGGCCCAAGAGGAGGAAACAGTCTTTCAGAAAGCAAGCAGGAGAGGGTTAGGCTCTGCTGTAGAACAGGGAAAAGTCAGGTACTGTGCCCCAGGGTAGGAAAGCATGAGGAGATGCTTCAGGAAAGCTCGGACATCAGGGTCAGGGCAGTGGAGGAAGCAACTCTTCCTGCTCACCATTTGCTGTACTTCTGTTTCCCCCTTTCCTCACAGACTGCCTTTTCTCTCCTCACTGCCTCATATTACAGTTTTACTTCTTTTCTTTTTTCCCTCCCTCACTCTCACAGTCTTATTCTCCCCGGAACTTCCAGCCCTATTTATTCATTCCCCTTCTCAAACATGCACTTGTCCTCTCAATTTCCACTAAGCAGAGATGGGTGGACGCCCCAGCCACACGAGCCATGCCCTCAGCAGCCAGCGGCTGCCCATCCTAGGGCCACTCACGTCCCCGTGCTGGGGAGGCAGAGCAGCACCTGCCCGTCCCCACATGCAGTGTGGCCAGCTGTGCCCCAGGGAAGTGGCTGCTCTCCTGGAAACCTGCTGCATTTCACTGTTTTAATATTTTGTGTGCCTTTCTCAGCTCCATCGCTACAGCCAGGGATCACCCTCCATCACTCCCCTTCTACTTCCCAGGGATTTTTTGGCATTCTGAGCAGAGCCAAGGTAGGAGGATCTAGCATGGTCAGGTGGGGATTCCCCCTCCTTTTCAGTGAAGCCTGCCCCCTCTTCCTGCCCCACAGCTGGTGATGCCAACAGACACATCAGAGACCTGTCATCCCCTCCAGCGCAGCTGCCCTGCACCTTGTAATCCCTGTCTCTGACAGTAGATAAAGCCTTCACCTTGGGCTGTTTGCTGGTTTGGCTGCATGCACACACCAACGTAAAACTTGTCATCTCTACATCGGCAGCTGTAGTGCACTGTGATTCCCTCAACCTATAAAAGGCCACGATATCTGCATCCTCTTAAAGCTCAGAACTGAAATCTTCCTCCATTAATGATTCATGGGTTATTATCAAGGCCAAGGTTTGTTTTGTAGAAAAGGCTATGTTATACTTAATCTCAGGCAAGACTAAAATCCTGAAAGATTTGACTCTGAAGAAGCCTCTCGGAAACAAAACCTTTGGATATGGCAGAATATGGACTTTTCAAGTTCCCTCCATATGTACAAGGCATCTGCCCTGCTGGACATCAAAGAAAGCCACTGGGATCACAGAAATCTTTACTTTGGCAGAAAATGGCATGTAGCATATAAACAACATGCAGACTAAGATGGGAATAGGCCAGCTGGGTTTATGTGTACTGTCCCTGATTCCCTGCATGCCTGTGTGCTATCTGGATTTTGGTTTAGTTCTCTTTGCTGGATTTATGTAGAAAATTTTATAAAACAATAAATAATTAAATATCTCAGACACCTGAAGAAAATTGCACAAAGAATGCCTCATTTATACCACGTATTCAGACTCCTGTTGTCTGCTATATATGATTTGCTGTTAAACCATAGAGATTCTGAAAAATTCTGCTCTGATATTTAATTTGTCCAACAGCACCTCTTTTGCTGACCTCTGGGACACCCTGCAAGGCCTGTTTTCCCAGACACTGAGGGGTGGACTGGGCTTGCTTGAAGGAGTGTCACATTTACTGTGGGCTGGGAAAAGATGAGGGCTCTGCTTAGTGCTGACATGTGTCAACTTTAAACCTGTAGTAAGTGCATTTTTAGAAACAGAATTGTCTATGTGCTTTTGTCTGGAGCTGTCTGCATTGTGTTGCCCGGACAGAGGAGGCACGAAAAGATGGTGAGGTCACTTAAAACTGGATTATGACAGTGAGTAACAGGGTATTAGGAATAAGCTAATTAGAAAGGGAAAATCTGCGTATAAACACATCTTGCTAATCGGTGATTATAGGAAAGAAAGGATTGATAAAATGCATGGCAGCTAACCAGGATTTTAACACAATACTAAAGAGACAGAAAGACCCTTCCCTCAAGGACAAGCAAGCATTAAAGTGGGAGATAGGGTTGGTAAGAACAGCCCCTGTCCCACTGTGCTGATGTCCTTCACGGGAACAGCATGCTTGGGCTCATTTGAAGTTCAGGAAAGATGTTGAACCTCAGTCACCTCAGACCCCAAGAACAGCCACTACTGCGGCAAGAGCCCTCAGAAATTCCCGTGATGTCAGATGCAGATCCCACAGGAGGACACTGCCCCACTGAGCAGATGTGACTTGACATTCAAAAGAGGAGATCTAAGGTTTCCTTCACAAGCTCCAGATAGCCACAGACACCATGAATTCCTGAATGGACCATGGCAACACATAAAAGACAAAGAGGAAAAGGATTATATCTCTGCACAAATATCCCAGCCATTCACAACTCACTGGCGCAGTGCTCTTACAGTTTACAGCATCAGCTGAGACCCAGGCGTATCCTTACCCCAGGGGCCATCTGTTATCCTCTGCACAACAACCACTATTAACTCATTGTCACTGGAAAATCATTTACTTAATAATACATTGAGGTGGCTGTTCTTCCTGCAGAAGAAAGCTGTTACATAAAGACATGTTTCCAAACCTCAGTATTCAACACTCGCTTCCCTGCCTATGCCAGATTCTTCATTTTTAAAATCTTCCTCTCGTGATACAGACTTCTGTGAAGAAACAGTTTATTCAATAATTTGCTTGCGATCTTAAATAGTCCTGATTAATAAAAAAATCAAATTACTGTTTCCCAAACCCCCTCTCAAAGTGGACGAGAAAAATAAAACGTGCCCATGCTATTCCGATGACTGTGTAGAACTGCTTTCATTTTAATGAGACAGATTTACTCCTCAACCCCTTCCCCTTAAGGTTATTTACTCAAGATACATTTTTTTCAGATTGGGGCCCTTGATCCTCCAAGCACTTGTGCATCAAGTAGCACACTTTATCTCAGTAGGACTCATTCACAGATACAAGTTTGCAGAAATCTGGGCCGCCATGGCTGTATTTCTGAATGTCGCTGGAGTATAAAGACTGCAAAACCAAGAAGACACAGTATCAACAAAATCTCAAGGTAGAGCAGTTCCCTGGATGTTGACTGAACTGTGTATCTCTAAAGGACTATAAATGATGCAACCATGACATTTCCATTATTTTACAGCAGCGCTTATAACTGGAAGGACAGGGTGGCAAAATCAGATCTAACGTAAGCCGTGTTCTCAGAACCCCTTTAAAAAACAAAACAAAGCCAAATAAACAATTTGAGACAAAATAATAATCTGAGCTGACTTTGCAGTATTTGACTTGCTTTCAAAACCATTTTGTGTTTTTAGAAAATACTGTGGGTTCTGTACTCTCTGTGGTATTTCCAGCGGACACAGCTTTTCCTGTGGTATTAGACCTGGCACTGCCACAAGAACTTTGCCCCGATTGTCTCAATGAAAACACCACAAAAAGGAACGCTTTCCACCACTGGCTGAAAACATCTAAAATAGACATATGGATTGGGATACATTTATATATATAATCAGGAAAGGGAAAAAGAAGAGAAAAATCTGGAAAACAGATTAAAAGGCAATGAATGATTTTACCAAAAGAAGGGGGGAAAAAGAACAAGAAGGATCTGGGGAAGGATTTTTGTTTGTTTGTTTGTTTTTTGAGAGATTCCAGTCAAGCTCAAAAGTTTTGCTCATTTTTAGCTGGTGGATTTGAGCCAGAGCCTTTCCTTGGCTCTGACTCAACTCCATAGCTTTGATTCACTGAAATCCCAGCCCAGCTGGGGGAAGGGAGACGTGTCGGTGCTGCTCCTGCAAGGGTCAGGCAGGAATCGGAGGCGCCGGCTCACCCACCTCCACCCCTCTCCCTCGGGCAGTGGCGTGGGGTCCCTTCTTCCTGGAACCCACTCAACTATCCCTCCTTCCAGACAGAGTTACCAGATCATCTAGCCACCCCAGGTCTTTTTTGACATATGAAAGCCGAGTCGAAAGGAACGAACCAGATTATATATAGATTATTACATGGGCTTCAAACGGGTTCCGATAATGTCACACTCCTCTGGGTTCTGGTGAGGATGTCCTGCAGCCACGAGACAGGTACCTTCCACACGCTGGCAGGGAGCAGGCTACTCGCAGGCATTTCCAGACAAGAGGTTGGCTTTTTGTGTTAAGTACGAGACAGTGCTTGGCAGCGCCAGGCCCCTGGCAAGGCCCTGGCAAGATGCCCAACCCTCCCTCCCCAAGCTCCATGGGTGAGCGGGTCTTTTCTTCACCACGTGTGTTCACATACTCAGCCATGGCCCTCACTGCCGAGGCTCCCAGCACAAAACCAGCAGGGTGGTGGTGTGTAACCTGCCTTCTAGGAACTCCTCTGACTCTACTGGCTTCTCACACAATACACTAATGAGCCAGGAGATGACAGTGACTTTGCAGCACAGTCAGATCTAAACTGATGATCTAGAGTCTGCAGCTTTCATTCAGCCATTTAGTTATCCGAGTCACACAATTCACTCTGTGAGCTCAAAAAAAGTACATTATAGAGAAAGAAAATTGTAAAGGGAAGCAGGTCAGGCTTAGATAGACGCATATACGCTGTGGGGCACAAGGCAAGGACAGACGCACAGCTAATTGCAGATTGCTTCCATTGCTGCGTTAGCCATGCAACATAAATGCTGTCAAGTAACAATCTTTATGGGAACAGACTCTGATTTCTCTAATGACACCAGAAAGTGGCATCGTGGCTAAATGCTGTAAATTAGGCATTGTCCGAGTCAATAGAAAGGTGCCAAGACCTGCCAGCTGTACCCAGCAGGGGAAACAGGCTGTACTTAAGACCAGGATAGTTCTGCAAGTATGGCTGACCACTCCTTGGCATGCCATGGAGGAAAGAGGGAAGGAGGTAAAGAGATACAGCTCGGTGGGCAAAGCACATATGTACAGTCTGAGACCAGCTCTGCTTGCAGGAGCCCTGGAGAGCTCTTCCTCCAGGTCAGAGTAACCCAAACATAACGCTGCTTGGCCAAGGATTTCCCTCATTTTGGTGCAAACAGAATTTAGTCTTTAACCACATGGAGATTTTTCTCTGCAGTGATACTCTTAATTAAGGAAACCTCTTTTCTTCCCTTATGCCCCTGTGCTACATAGAAAAGATAAAGGTGCAAGCTGTGGGCATTAGGCATGCTTTGTTTCCTTCAAGAGAAATAATTTGGAGACTTTTCCAGATTTGTTTCTGACTGCATAACTGGTTGAGGTAGCTCCATTTTGATATGCTCTGCAGTAATTAGTATCACAACCCCTAAATGCCAATTTAAAGCTTCCCAGTCAGACAGTCTTGAAGAAGATGGGAATTGGATATTCTGCTTTCTGATTTTTATCCTCATCCAAAATGAATCTATTCTTAACACAGAGCCATGTGGTAACAGTAAAGAAATACAGACCCTTTCACACCAATCAGGGGATTTCATCAGAGTAAGTATCCCTACAGTAAGCTTGTTTTTGTGTTGCTATAGGGTTCCTGCTGCAGGACCTTTCCCAGACCCCCTAGGTAGGCTCCTTTCTCTAATTTTAAGCCACTGAGATTAGAGAGTTGGAAAATGTTGAGGGACCATCACTCCAGACGTAGCAACAACTTAGCTTAGCAACAACTGCTTTGTTTTGTTTTGAAATTTATACGAGGAATAAAAATACCACCAAGCATAGAGTCAGCCTAGAAAAAATATTCCCTCCTCTGAAGAAGAGCTGGGGCACTGTCAACTAGCCTAGATGCACACAGTGCATGAAAAAGCATCATCTTTGTTTTAAACCTGCCATCTCAAAGCTTCTTTTGACAACCTTGCAACTGACTGTTCAATGTCCCACATAATGGCGGGGTGGCTTTATTCAAGTTTTTATTGATGGCTTTAATTGAAAATAGTGTATTTAAGATAAGTGTGCTATTCTTGAATAACCTGACAGCAAGTGTGAAAGCATAGTGTTCATTTGCTAATAGAAATAAAGTCTCCCTTGGAAGTGATATGAGCTCATAGGCACTGAGTGGCTTAACCAAATGCAGAGGGTTAATTAACCTAATGAGCGCTACATTCCCTATTAAACCAAGAAGGTTTAATACCCCTCAGAGGGAACGTTGTCCTTTCCAAAGCTAAACATACTCTTATATTCATGACAAGCCAAAATAAATCAGTCTCCAGGTAAATTCTGCTGGATTAACTCTTAGGCTGATACAGGCTAAGACACATTATCAAACAACAGAGAAATGAAAAGTGCCGTATAACTGTTTAAGACAGTACTGAAAACTACTACTATTTCAAAAGACAGAATCTTTCCCAACAGTTAGCAAGTCCAAGGCAGGGCACTGGGCATCATCAGACCAACACTCCTTGACCTCTTTAAATCCTGATTAGAACGACAAGGGACACAGGGAAAGTCTGCAGCTCTAAGCAAACTCACACTTAATCCCCACCAGTCCAAATAGGACTCATTTCTACTATTAAAACCAAATAACAACAAGTGAAAAGGAATGCAAATCCCAAGGGATGAAGATCCTTTACAGTTTGGAAGAAGAAATGACCAAGCAGCCTGCCAGGGCTGCTGCCGCTGTGCCAGCCCTGCGGGACTCCTGTGCCGGGTCACCTGCCGAGCACGGCAGGGCCACCAAGACCTCAAGACCTCCAGCAGCGAGCGGGCTGTCACCTGAAACCACCACATCACCACCCAGGAGTTACAGCACATCTGCTGCCACGCAGCAGCGAGAGCAAGCTCGCAGCTCGCTTACAGAAGAGAAAATTACTCAAAAGACAACACACAGAAAAAACTGGGTTTAGCATACTAAACTGAAATTGTATCTCTAATAATGTGGAGTTAGATGACCAACACAGTTGACTTCAAGGTAGCTTCACAATCGAATAATTGCTAAGCTGAAGTTTTCTTACTGAACCAATACAGGGACAATGTTTATAGGTGTTTAAACACAGAAAGACAGAGCGATGTCTCATAACTTCACAAAGCATCCAAGCGCATTGCTCCTCCGTAAGATGAGGACTGCTGAAAATGCTAGTTGGTGCCCATGTGCATTTTGGGAAGCTCTCATATACCTGTCCTTTAGTGCCTCAAAGAGTAATGCTTGCTTTCAGACATTTAACGAAATCCTTTTTGTCACTTGACTCTTTTGAACATCCTCATGTGATATAAGAGTATCTGTAAACCGAATGAGCTCACTTGTTCTGGTACCTTTTGTGCTGTTTTACACAGACAGAACTTCATCAGTGCGACTGCAAGAAAAGAACCTGTTCCAACATCTATAAATAATACTCTCTTTCGTTTTATGAGCAGAAAAATATTATGACATATTCTGTTAACATTTGTAAACATGTTTTATCCAAATCACAAAATAAGGTTCCAACAGACTGACAAAGAAAATTCCCTTCTGTACAAATGCAGCACGCAACGTCATCCCTGTCCTACTGTGAAAGGTGAGACTCCTCCAGAGGCAGGCACAGAAGATGTGCAGGCACTAAGGCGGGTTGCCCAGACCCTGGTGGCTCCTGGGGTGTCCCTGGCACGACTCCTCACACACCAGGAGAGGTGGATGTAGAAAACTTTCCAGTGAACAAACTCCAGGGGTCAGGGGGAAATGTCTCCAAGGAGGAAAATTCTGAGCAACCATTTCTCAACACACTTCCCTCTACAGTCAAGGCTCTCGTAGGGATGTACAGTGCGTAGTCTGGTTAAAGTGGGAGAGAAACTTCCCTTATTTCTAAGGCCCAGGTCTATTTCTGACTGAGGTCAGACAGTGATCCCACAGATTTCAAAGGCATTTGGACTGGATCCCAAGTGATTTGTATCACACATATTTCTAAGTACGTCAGCCTGTCTTTAAGGTAGTAGATTCTCTGTTTGAGCACCTTAAGAGGTCTTGCCATAACTGTTACTTTCGAGTGAAGACAAACATGCTGCCCCCATGGTACAGGAGATCGTCAAGTCGCTGCTGTTGCTAAGGTTCATTAGATTGAAAGTAGTGGAAGAAGACATAGTTACAATGAAATTACAATTTCATCGTGATGAGTCCAAACGAGCAGCCATTGGGGTTATGCTCTTCTCATTCCAACAGATGGAGACAGAGACCTTTGGGTTTAAGCACTAAGCCTCAATCTCAAAATCTACAAATTTAGCTAGTACCCTAGTTTATCCATGCACATTCCCAAAAGCTTTAGACTCTCATGTAACTTTCTACGAGAGGAATAACAATAATGGAAACAGATCAGTTTACTGGGTTATGTACAGAAATAAAACTGGAAAAAAAAATCTCATTTTTTCTTCTCCTGTACTAGATTACATCCAGTCATCATCCAAAAAGCAGTGCTAGGATGAGAAGCAATAGGTTTGCTTAAACTGCATTTAACCAACTTAAGTAATAATACTCTATTGGGAACTGTCTGGTAGTTGGAGGAAAAAAGCATAGGTCAAACATTTTCACTGTTTATTGTACTTCAAAGGATTGGATGCTCTTGGAGCTTCATAACTGTTGACTAAGCAACTGAAGCCAGGGAGGGCTCTGAGGTGCTCTGTATGTCAGAAGAGCATATCACATCCTCAGAATACGCTTGGTTCCCAAAAATAACCTTGGGAACTTGTGTCTTTGCTTTTCAGCAAACCATGGAAATGCTGCAGTAAGTCCTGTCGACACTGCCTTCTTATGGACTCCAAGGAGACTGTCTTTCTCAGCAAGGCAGAATTTAGAAGAAATTGTTTGTCTGGGCCATGTAAGGCTATTGAACTCAAAATACTTTTCAAATTATATTTATCTGATATAGTTTTTCAGTACAGTCTCCTCCTTTCTCTGGAAATACACAGCAAATGTACTATCATCTGAGCCATGACATCTCCCCATGCCACCTCCATTCTAATGCCATCTGTCTAAGCATTTACTGAGGAGTTGCAATTCACTATTATTGCAACCCGCACTTCTTTTTCCCCCAATATGCTCTTTATGCTTCCAGCTCATGACATTCACTGTAGCTTCCCCCCTCCAAACTCGTGTTTCACTTTCAGGAAACGTCCCAGCTACTCTGGCCAACAGGATAAGAAACCTGAGTTGGTTTCTGTACTCGGTTTTACTGAAACAACTAACAACACTGCCAAGTTTCTAGGCTGACCATTTGAATCTCAAAGCTAGCACTGTACATACTGCAGACTTCTGACCCATACAACAACCCGTGCCATAAAAGAAGCAAACAACAGACACAGTTCTCCTTTGATACATGTATTACTTTACCTTCAGAACATTTGCTGGATTTCATCTGAAAATGGCAGTTAATTAAAACAAACAAAAAGTTGTTTTGACTATTTAAGGCAGAAGGATCCTGCTTAAAACTGTTTGCCTTGAAGATAAAAGCAAAACTTACAGGTGTTTACTGTCTCCATTCTACAAACAACTTGCACAGCTAAACAATAAATTCAGTGTCTACAGATGTCCTGTCTCTCTTTCCTCTTCAATAGCTCCATGCTCGGCACTTTCCTTACTGCTAAAACTCTTTGTTACTGCTTCATCATCCCGACTGTCCCAGCTTTTCTTTGTCCAGTTTCCTTACCTCCAGACCGTTCCCCTCCACTCCACCCTAAAGTGATCTGCTAAAACCTTCTCTGAATTTCTCCAGTGGTTTCCTGTTATTACTGCAAACTCAAAAAGCTTCTTCCTTACAGTACAATATATGTTTTTCACACCATCTACATCTTAGCTTCCCTCCAGCTCCTCCCATACCATTGTCCCCACCATTATTTTCTCAGCTTTCTATCTTTCCCTCACACCCAGTGCAGTTGCAGGTCAGTTTATACAAGACCTTTTTTGTTTTCTTCCTTTTGCTCTTTACTCATTAACTACCAATATTCTAATTCTCCCTAAAATATTTCTTCCACATTAACTTCTAACCTCTCCTACACAAGAATCCTGTCTTGCTGTTTGCTTCCTGAGCATAATCTCAACATCTCTTCATGGGGAAGAAACAGTGGGAGTAAATAATTTAAATGCTGTAGGAGTTTCTTGAAGATAAATGTATTAAATCCATTGGGAGTTCAAGTTTTACATTAAAACATACAAGCAGCTCAAAAGAAAAATTAGAGGCTACTCTGCAATCACTAATGTAGTTACACAGTTACAAGAACAAACTACATGTGCAGAAGATTTTATCTAATTGTAGGCACATCAAAGATGCTCTTCTCGTATATTTATTAGTCAACACGACTGTATTGTGCTTTTTTGCACAGGTGGAAATGGCACAACTCTGGATGGGCCTACAAGACAGCTCCTGAAAAAATCAGTGTTGCTGCCTTTGAAGTGGACTATGTTACCGGGAAAAGAAGGGATATACTTGAATAGCTTCAGCGTAAAAGTATTTCCTTATTTTCATTTTCTAACACTAAAGCATTGTTTCATTTGACAAATGTTACCCAGTCTGATGCTCCTTCTCATGGAGTGACCACAGAAAACCAAAGCAATGGAAAATGGCCTGAGCAATATTCATCAGTGTCAAGAAGGACACTTACTCTGGAAGCTCACTCTACTCTCTCTCTCTGACAACTGTCTAGTTGTTAACCAGACTATGATTTCACTTGCAAGTCTTACTTTTTGAGGCATAGACAAAAACTGAAGCTGCAGAGGTTAATAAAAACCAAGCTCTGCACTTCGCTAGGGACAGCTGCAGCTGGTCTAAACCTGCACTTGTTCTACCACAGTCAAGAGAGTGATGACAGTTCACTAAGGCTGAAGCTTTGCCTTCAAAGACGTATATGGGCTTTTTTCTGCACTTTATTTCATTCCAGGACAAGTGTTGATTTAGGCAAATCACCCAAAGGACAGTTGTCCCCTTTCAAAACTAACATAAACTGCTGAAGGGACAGATCCAACAGGAAAACAATTAAAGCCGAGACTAAAACTGCATGATCAAGCCCCTGCCAAAGTAAACCAGCAAAGCTTATACACAGCAACACTGTGAAATATGCAGGAGAATAAGCAGGACACAGCATGCTGAAGGATTAGCTACAATGCACATGTAGGATAGGATGTAATGTAATGAAAAATGAATCATAATCAGTTCCATGCAGTCATTCATGTACAGAGATGACAGCAATATTACACTTCCATAAATCCTTTGAAAATATCCAGAAAGCAACTCAGGCAATATTGGAGTAAGGTTGCAAAGTGTAGAATAAGTTAAGTAGTATCAAGCTGTCACACACACACAATAAAGATTCTGAAAATGAGCTCACAGACAACTTTCTAAAAAGGTAACGAAGATCAAAACATGCATTTAGTATTTTACGCAAATGAAAGATAAACAGACATCAAGTTGTACATGTTAGGAACACTGATGTCCTAGTGTGCCTGTGTTTTTCTAGTCATAAAATACCATGCTGTTTCTGCACAGGAAAGAATAGATAGAAACAGCATTACACATGTTCAGAGGCCAAATCCTGTATGGTGAGGATGGAAAGTTGAAAGAAGATCCTCTGCCCCTCCAGTGCTCACTCAGACTGTCAGCCCCTGGCTTCCTGACAAACTCCAGAACAACAGCAAAATACAGACATAATCTGTCACCCCTCGCTGAAAGAGTCTCCCATGCAGACCATAATGTGGACAACCCCTAACACAGAAGTCATAAAATCATTTAGTTTGGAAAAGAACTTCAAGATCACTGAGTCTAACTGATAGCCTAACACCGCCAAGCTCACCACTAAACCATGTCCCTGAGCACCACATCTACACATCCTTTACGTACCTCCAGGGATGGTGACTCCATTTCCCTGGGCAGTCTGTTCATGGACTCAAAACACACCAGAGGTGGGCTAGGGCAGCCTGACCCAAGGCAGAGCCAGACTGCTTGGTCCCGAGCCCCCTGCACTTTCAGCTTCCAGGCCACTCACTGTCATACAAACGTGTCCCACAGATACCACGGGTACGGAATATACCCTCATATCTCTAACACACACGCCACGCCAATGACTAAGTGTGCATGAAGCAAGAAAAGTGAGCTTAAAAAAGTAAGTAAGAGAGCAGTCGGGGTGCTGAGGAAGCCAGGGTTCAAGTTCTCGATCTACCACAGAGTTTTTGTGTGATCCCAGTCAAATTGTTTATTCTCTGCACGCCTGAGCAACAGCTCCATGGGTGGCACAGAGGATAAACACATTAAAAACTGGGAGGTATTTGGATACAGGAATACCCAAGAGCTCTAAGACTGGCATATTTACACACACAGAAACCACTCCGAGACAATAACTCAGAAAGCATCAAGTTAAAAAATAGTAAATGCATTAATCCTGACAGCAAACATTGACCTAAGCATAAACAGAGGAAAGTAATAGGGGACACAAGAATGCTGATGATCTGCTTCAGCTAATTACATGGTCCCAGAACTCAAGAGAAGGTATTTTCTTATAAATGTAACTTTGGGCTTTTGTGAGGGATTACAGCTGCCCATAAAACCGATGAGCAGAAGCACGCCTGTGCTGCGCCCTGCCTGACCTGTAACAACTGGAAGCGGCTGCAGAGTTGGTGCGTAAATTGTGGTCACTTCTGCAGACGCAGCCAGCTTCACGCAGACCAACAAACGCTGCCTTGGAAGTACAGAGCAGGAGTTTAACTCGCTTCTTAATGGAAATACGAGCTGGCTTGTATAACCTCTGCCCAGCAGTTAACAAGAAATCATCATTAACTGGAAAGAATACAACTCTCACATGAGCGCTCACTAGCTTTTCTTGGGACATCTTAGCTGAAAAAGCAAGACAGATATATTTTTACAAATACCAAGGATTTTAGCTTTACACAGCTTTTCTTCTAAATGACCAAACCGTTGGTTTGACAATTGCTTTTTAAATGCGAGAGATATTTTGAGTTCAAATACTGTAACTTGCCATAGCACAAACAAACCATAAATAATTTGGTTTAAAAGTAAATTCTAAGGGAAGAGGGGAATGCTTTTACTTTGAAGTGCATTTCCTTTCACTCCTATTAGGCTGATAGGGTAGTTTACAAAGAAAAAACAATGACAGAGAAAAATAACGTATGATTAACTTTTGTGCCTTGCAAAACAGTTAAAGGTTTTTCTGTTAAAATGTGTACTGTGGTGCTAAAGGAAAGGATATTTTCCTTGATATCTTCATCTTTGCTCTTAAGCCAACAGAACACGATGTTAAATTCTGCACAAATACAGCACAAACGACAGTCCTTTGTGCATGTTCTTGAACTGTTTCAAGAAGCCCTAGAGATATCACACATTATCCCATGATTCAAAGCTTTAACCTTGAGGGAAAATACACAAAATAGCCTCAAATTTTTTCCAACTCAATACAGCATTGTAAATACTATAACAGCTATTTGATAAACACAATACAAGGGGCCTTTTAAGTGAATACTCTTGTTTGTCATGTTTATAGTAAATGTCTCAATAAAGACTGTTTTAAATGCAAAACAATTAACTACTTCAATATTTTTACTGCTTCTACTTCTCTGTGTTTTCTGATTTCCTCTGCTTTAAGAGAAATCCAGGCATGTCTCCATTTTGAGGAACACAGTATCACTCTTGTTTACTAAAAAGGTGATTTATAATGTCTAGAACTAAATAAACTTGGGTTTGACCATCTTCACCTGATATAAAGAATATTTCAAACAAAACACCTCTGTCCCAAGTACCCGAAATTATTTTAAGGGCTAATTAACTGGAGAATCTCCTGTAGCAAAAAGAAAGTGGGGTGTACACAAGCAACTTGTACCAGGCAGTAGGGATTTTTGTTAGTAGCAACAACCTCCTACTAGTGTTTAGTTTGCATTTGTTAAAATATCTGATTTGGTAACAAAGTTTCCCGTGTAAAAGTATACCAAGATACCTGCAAACAGAGTATCAGAATATTTCTAGTCATGGTGCCTCACTATTTATAAACAGAGCCTTAAATAATTACAAAGGTCAAATATCTCCCCTCTTGTTATCCTGATTTCCAGTTCAGTCTTACTGGTTAGAAAATACATTGGATTCTTCAGGAATCTTAAGGAAACTTAAGATTTGGAATAAACTTAAATTTGTCAATTTTCTTTTCATGATCATTCACTTAGGCCAGAAACAGCAAAATAGCAAATTCCCTTTTCCTGCCTTATTCTGCAAATTGCCATCATATTTCTATGGAACTGTGAATTCTATGGGACTACTGACATGGAAAGACACCTTTGCAGACTATTTTTAGACACATTATTCCTGCAAGTGTTGAAAATCAACCTAAAATTTTAAGCTCTCTTTTGGCATGAGATACGGGAGCCAAAACGGGAGCCAAAACTTTTAAGAAACATTTACTTCTACATCGTTTTTTCACTATAACAAATAAGCATCAACGCTCCACACAAAGAGGAGCTGGTGATCTCAAAGGAAAGAGAAAGCTTCTCTACCAGTCCAAAGCCTGTCACAGACAGTGTGAAATCAGTGTCTTTTCGAAGCCTCAGAGGCACAGACCCACACACTCCAGCCACGTTTAGCCATGACCAGGTTGGGACAGGAGCAAACACATCTGGTTTTTTGTAGATCTTCACCTTGTAAGAGGTCCTGCTGCAGGAGGTACAGACCCTCCACTGGAAAGGAAGGATGGCTGCCTACCAACTGTTTTCTCCTGCAACATCAGTCTGCCAAACAAGTTACATTCCAGTAAAACAAGGAAACTGCCAACCCCTGTGTCAGCAGGCCGGCGACTTCTGGGGAGGGACATGTAACACAAGAGCAAAGATCTGGTCTAATAACTTTGGTTCAACAGGACTAAGGAAGAAACCTGCATAAATACATCACATTTTGGAGCAGGTCAGACATTGCAGAACCACTACCATATTCACTTCCTCCTAGAAGTATTAATAATTTACCATCTTTTTTTAAAAGGCAGCACTGGAGCTGCATCATTGCATTCGGAGCAAATTCTAGGTATTCATAGAGTTGTTTGTTTTCCTTTGTCTCTTAGCTCAGTCCTGTGTTTCAGCCCCACTGGCCTTCTGTAAATCCCCGAAGATAGCTAGATGGAATGAAACCCAAGATTTTATTAAGCTACAAAGGAAAATAAATTATGCTGAAGCTTATGTGAATATTTCGGAATTTTTCCAAACACGAGGATAAATGTGCAGCTCTCACGATGAGATACAGGAAAAAACAATTCCATTAAAGGGCCACATATGCCCAGACAGAACATTCAGAAAGATGGGAAAAAAAAAAATAAAGGGGATAACAATACCAGGGCCTTAAATACTCCCTTGCTTGTCCACCAGGGACAAGACAGAGCCTTCCTGGGAAGTGCTGTCACCTTTTGCACAAATTGAAGTATTTCTGTCTCTCTCAGATCCAAGCTATCTTCTTCTGGGTTGTACAGCTATCAGGATCAGTCTTCAGTCACAAACGGTAACCAAAGGGGGTGCCGGTTTCTAAACCCGCAAACGAGAAGCCTCGCTGCCTCTGCTGCTCTCAGCTCAGTGTGCACGGGGCTTAGTGCTGTCACTCACTGGTGGGCACCTCGGCAGGCTGCCAGAACCATCCCCACGGTCCCACCGCTCCCCAGGAAGACTCTCGGCAGCAGGAGAGGCACCTTCCCAGAGCTGAGCAGGCGGGTGCACGGGAGAGTGAGAGGCAGAACAGACAAGCATTGCGGGGAAGGGGAGAGGCACGCCGCAGAACCTGGGCCAACGCTCCTCTCTGGCCTGCTGCGGCCCAGGGAATTGGAAGAAAATGAGGGCACAGGAGGGAGCAGAGCTTAAAGCATTTTATAGTCAGGAGTGTTTCTAAGAAAGGTGCTGCTAGAAGGATACAGTCATCACCTTAGTGGTTATCTAAACAACTTTCTCACATTCAGTATTTACCAAAAAAAAGCCATTTGAAGGCTCCTCTTGCACCTTATAACACTCCTTCTTCCATTTGCCCTGGGAGGCACTAAGGCACCTTTTATGATTAAAAGCCATGAGACCTGGTATGTGGCTTTACAGGCCTGATGTTTCCTCTCTACTGCTTTACAATGAATCCTGACCTTACTGAAGAAAACCGCAAAGCTCCCAGTAGGCTTTAACAGGGACAGAACTGGTGTGAGAAGGGTCCCAGCCCTGCAAACAGCAAGGGGCAATGCACACACCGCAGTGCTCCCCTCGCTGCTAAACCCTGCAGAGAAGAGCTGGTGGTGTGCAAGGCTGGGAACATTGTATTAAGTTTCTCCAGTGTGGACAATGATTAAAAGTCTCAGCTGTGGAGAAGATGATTCCTCCAAACAAATTCTTTCCTGTTGCGAGATATTTATTTTTTTTCTTAGCAGACATCAGAACTATCTCATTTGCAAATACATGTACAAGTCTCCAGAGGGAAGCTTGAACTTACCCTTAAATTACTGAAAGTTTATTATTATTTTCTCATGGAAAAAGTCACTGATGTCTTGTAATCCCTCATGTTCCCATCTTCTAAAGTTGAATGCATCCTGACCCAGAGAAAAGCTTGGGAGCTTGCTAAAATAGGAGGTAAAAAGACAATTCTGAAACAATTTCCAAGACGTTCTTTCCTTCCAGACGTCAACGTTGTGACTCACAACTGGGTGCTGAAAGTCCCCTGAGAGTAGTAAGAAATCTATACATTCGCCTCATGAACTTTCTAAAGCAAGAATTGGCTCTTTCTGTGTTTTGTAAAGTGATCCAAAATATTTTGTGTCAACAGAGCTAACCTGCCCACTATCTTGGTATGGCTGCCCAGTCTGGGATACTGACCCTCACAGTACCTTCATTTTTGGAATCAAAATACGTCTACATTTCTAGGTGATGGAAAGGGAAAGGGTAGAGGTTGGAAGGCCAGCAGTTTGCCAAAAAAAATTAAGCACAACTTTAGCCTGTCTGTAAAGTGTCTTGTGTGTTTTCTTAGGGCCCTATCCAAAGCCAGTTGAAACCAGTGGGAATCTCTCCAGGCCTAGGCTTCAGCCTTTACACTACTGCATGCATTTTTATCACTAACTGCAATTACTCTCTTATAACATCTGTGGGCAGAATGGCCATAGGACACTCTGATGCTTAGAATATATACACAATAATTCTGCTATAGGACCCTTCCAAGTTTGTTTTCCCAACTTTTACACGGTTGTGTCCAAAGTCTTGGTTAAGAAAGCAAAGAAAACTCTCACTTTTAGTCTCTGAAAATTATTTTAGACAGATGAATAAACACTGAGTGAGAGGATTACAGTTAATCACTAAATTTGATCATGCCGACCATATTCTGTACCTGGATGGCAAATGATTTTGTTCACCTCATCATAAATCAGCTTTTTAGTCCTATGAGCTGCACTGGTGTCCCAGAGCTCTTGCATTGCTCCAGAATGCAAGGGTCAAGTTATGAATCACCCTGCAGGGAAAGGGTGATCTCCTGCCTACACGTTTCTGAGACACCTGGCAGCAGGTATCACAAACTAGCTCAAGGACCGGATAGATCCATACAGAAAACAGTCAAAGACACCCAAGAACATGGGCTGCTGTTGTACTGCATTCAAAGAACGCCCTCCTCTCGGGGCAATCCACTGACCAGGATACAAGCCAGAACTGCACAGTAAGAAAGATTGTTTTCATTCTGTGCATTGATTTTAAGAAAATGTATGACTTAATTGTTTTGGAAAGGCATAGAAGATGCACAGGAACTGGGTTTTTTTGGATCTCAGCTGGTGTAGCCTGTAGAAGAGCTGAATATTAAGCCATCACTGACCAGATTCCAGTGCAGTTCTAGAAATACAGAGGCAAACTCTACTGCATTTGTTTTGGGGTTACTGTGGTTAAAGGAGAAGCCTACTTAGAGGCTCAGAATTAGCATTAGAGATTATGGGTCCTATGTAGGTGAGGATCTTATCTTAGTAATATTACATCTTGTGGAAAATATGTAAATATATCACATTACATGTGCATACAAAAGCATTTCACAATTACACTAGATATTTAGACAGTTGATCCCTCATACAACAAAAACAAGTGATACAAGCTCTTAAAACTGCATGAAGCAAGACTCTTGTTTTTTGCCAAATTAGCTGGTAAACTATCTCAACAGAGCTTTAGCTTGCTCTTATCAGCCCACCTGTCTTTGCCCTTTTAATGTCAGACTTAAAAGAGGAAATGAATACTTAACTGATAGTGCTTCTTCAAAGGAAATATTTGCTTCAGTTACCTTGTGTTTTTAATGAGATTGTTTAGTCACAGCTTGGCATCACTTCATAGCATGCAACATGTCAAAGTTTTCAGATTTTCAAAGCACAAAAACCTATGAAGTAGATGGACCCAGCAAAAGCAAAATTGTTCCTGGTCGGCATAAAATCACTGAGATGTTTATCTCTCTTCCTTGGTCTGAGCAGAGGCAGAACTAACAGGAGAAGGGTATTCCTTTAATTGCAATCCCTGTGCCATCTTGTGGGGCCTGTTCACAGAAAGAGTCTCTGCAATTCAGATTCAACCAAGGGAGGAAGCACCCAATCAACTGCAATTTGCTCATGTTGAAAATGAGAGCAGGAGCTGCTGAAGCAGCCTCAGCACACCGCTGATCCCTAATTTACTATTATGTCACGCTAATAAAAACTTAATAAAACTGTACCTCTGCAACTGGGTGATGAAGGGGAGGATAAAAGATACTATAATATATTTTTATTGGCTCTTTGTTTTCTTACAGGCCCCAGATCAAACATTTTACGTTGTATGGCTCTGACTCGGCACACAGTATATGCATTTTTGACAAGCAGGGCATCCATCACACACAATGAGAAAAGCCCCGAGAACACTTTCTAACTTAAAACAAAAGTAGGGCTCCCACCACAATCTCCAGCCTTCCCACAGTTCACAAGGTAAGCACGTAACTTGCAGCTAAAATATGAGATTTTGCACTCAAACTTTTTTTCTTTTAAAAAGAAACCACTCATGAATATTTTAGATTAATACTCATGTTCAAAATAGATTTCTTCTAAGTTTTTCTCTTCAGTAAACATCAGAATGGTTTTATAGGGCAAAAATCAATGGATGCCTTATAGCACAACAAAAGCACTCCCCTACCTTTAAACCTTGCCTTTCAAGGGACAAAAACTACATGAGCAGCTGAAAGGGGACTCTCCCTAATAAAACGAGTTTTCACTTTTTTAGCTGCTCCCTCACACCCACTCTAACCTTTTTCTTAATCCAAGAGTAGTGAAAATGTTTGGAACAGCATTGAAACTGTCATTTATAACTGCATTTTAAAAAAATAAAAATGAATGAGCACCAGCTCTGCTGGGTATCCTGCCTTCCACTGCTGTGGCACAGAAGTGGATATTTCTTGTTTACATAGACTAGCTACCCCTGAGCCTCTCAGGAAGCCAGTATGAGGCTTGTCTCATTTGCCCCTTCTCAGCAGCAGAAAACATCCAAACGATGGATGCCACCTTTATGTTTTTACTGCTCAACCAAAACAGACAAGGGAGGAAAGATGAGAATTAGAAAGAGAAAAGCAACTGCTTCTCTTTAGCTTCACTCAATGTAGGTGCCATAGCGCTACTGTCCCGAAGGACAGCAAACAGGGCAAAACCAATCCAAAACTGCCAGCTGCAGAAGCAATGAGGAAAGCGAGTTACTGCAGCGGGATGCTGGACACCTCTTTGAGAGCAGCTGCAGGTGCAGTTACACAGCACCACCAGAAAGCATCCTGCCACATGCAGAATAAGGCACTTGACAAGAAGAGATTTCTCAGACTCAAAATAGATTTGACCTTAGGATTCTCTTCCCAATGTCCAGAACAAATGAAGTCATCATATATAAATTTGTCTGCCTTGTGAATGCCTCCTGAACTCTATACTGGTGCAAGGCTTACAGAGTCTGTGGAGTGAACGCTCTGCCTCCCTCCCTCTAAAATGCAGCTCAGAAATCAGACCCAAAGGCTGAGGCACCATTAAGCTCCGGCAGCTCCTCGGCACACAAGCAGAGTCACCTCTGCACACACCAGGGCAGCGCAGTTGTGCCAGGTTCCCCGGCCACAGCCAGCAAGCGTCCGGGTCTGTCGGGCTGTGATCTATGTGCAGAGGAGCTGAGCAGAAATACTAATGTCGGGAGCGATTATTTCAATTATAGACTTCTTCAGAAAGAGGGAAAAGCTGCAGCACAATTAGGCACTACGAAGAATTTGTACATAAGAGAGTACTGTGGGGATGCACAATGAAACACCTGTGCTATCAAGGAGAATTTGTTAGGAATCTTCCACTATAGGCAAATGTTGGCCCAAGGCTTTCCATGCCAGCACCTGGTCCCAAGTAGCCCCTTCTGTCAGGCTTGAACAGTATCAAATTCCACAAATTATCGAAGTCATAATACACCTTTTTTTTTTTTTAAATTTCTCCATCTGTGTTAATTTTCAGGCCATGATCCAGCTGTCCTTTTCCCTTTCCCAAATATTGAAATAAAACTAGTGGCTAATGAAAAAAAAAAATCTTTAAACTCCATTGAAAGCTTGCCTCATATTGCTGAGGGATTCTTTTTTCTTATGTTTTATTTAGGCATCCCATTTTGGAAAAAGCAGGAGTAGATTCTGCTTTTCTAGAAAAATAAACTTTTCTAACTTTTGCATACAGTTTCTGTGATAAACAAACACACACCTCAGAGAACCACCCCCAGCCTCAATTCCTCTGGAGCAACACCTAACAATACTCTTCCTCCAGTGACTGAATGGGTTCATTCATCTGAATGGGCTGAGGATCAAGGAGTAGTTAAGAGGGAACTGCTAAAGGAGCTTTCAAAGACAAACTGAGTGTACAGGTAGAAAAGCAAACAAGACTCCTTTAAAGGCAAAGCTGGAGAAGGAAATTGGAGGCTCAGCTGTGCCACAAGAGCTTATGGCAGCCACTGCAGACCCCGGCTATTTCTGAGAAGCTTCATTCTGTTCACACAAGAGCTGTAAAGAAATGTATCCTGACTTATTCCTTCATTGCAGGGAAGCCCATATTCCCAGTAACTGATGTGTTAGAAAGGGTGCAAGAATAAATAATGAACTACTTGCATACAAAATTGCCTGAAAGAAGACTTAAGTCTAAAAATTCTACCTAGTGACCAAACTGCTAAAAGATGGCAGAACTGCTAACAAAAATAAGAGGTTTCTTAGTAAAAAATAGCCACGACTTCAAGGGACTAGAGTACAATAATTATGGTAAACGTATATTTTTTAAAAAATCTATGGGCAACCCAGGAAATTTAGACCAATGAGCCCTGTAGTTACGTCAAGCAGAGGTTGAAATGGTAAAACCAAAATAGCATCACACATGGAAAAAGATTACATAAAAAAAGTAGGAAAAATGTTCTGTGAAGGACTCGTGTCCCTACTCCATTCAAGTTCTTTGAACGGGTCAGTAAATTAGTGTATTAAAAAAATAAAACAAAACAAAACATCCACAAAACATAAAACAAGCAATGAACCCTGGATACTGTAGTTTAGACTTCCAAACTAGTAAGATCCCAATCAAAAGAACATACTAGAAAGTAACCATGGGCAAAGTGAAGGTACCACCACAGATCGAAAGGGAAAGAACAAAAAAGGAGGATGAAATGCACAATTTTCGTTATCTGAACAAGAATGCGTGTCATTTTGTGCCAGTATTTGTTTCTAATATTCCATTTACCAGCAGCACCACCAACAGGGCTCTAACAGGAGCAGTTTGCACACACCAGCCCATCGAGTGGTTCCTATCCCTTCCTCTGCCTACATAAAACCAGGCTTGTGGGAAGGATGGATGCAGCAGCCTGCAGGTATCACACAGTTTGGCCATTCCCATGTAGGTCAAGACTCTTTCAATAGCCTCTCAAAGCTGCATTAGCACTAAACTCCTAAATCTCGTTCAATTTGTTTAATGGCATGTGATGGAAAAACAGGGAAAACAGTAGTTGGAGAGATTCTCGTTACATAACATAAAATTTGACCTACCAGTGAGTTAGGCTCGGCCATGTGGCTGTCTCTTAATCAGTGGAAACAAGATTTCAAATTCCTACCTGTTGTATAACCTTTTTATTTTATTTTTAAGGCTGAATCAAATAAAGTCTTATTTTTCAGCTTATGAGTTAGGCTAAAAAGTAAAGGCAATTAGCTTGGGGGCTTATTTTAGCATGTAGTTTTACAGTTACATGAAATTAAGAGTAATAATATGGAGACAATTCTAAAAATCCCAGAGAAAAATCAAAAGCAAACAAACACAATAAGGTATGTAAAACATTATTCACTAATTTATATATCTAGGCTTAGACTTGTAATCAGTTTAGTGGTAATCACGGCACTGTTAACTTCCAAAGCCAGCTCTTACAAACACTCGCTTGTGTCTAGCCTCCGGAGGATCTCAGCCTTATATGCTGTAAGGAACTGAAGCAGAACTCCTTCAGGCAAACAGAAGTACTTCATTTTGAGGCTGATGCCAAAGAAATTCCAGCATATATGTCCATAAAAGAGGAGTTAAGATCTCCTGGGGCAGCGAACCAATACAACTGCCGCTTGCTTACTTATTATTCATTACTTGTACTGCAACAGAGCCCAAGGACTCCAATCACATGCCACAGTTCATTCTGCGAGATGCTGTACAAACACATAAGAAAGAGTCTTTAGCCCCAGGAGTTCACAATCTGATCATTAGTTAGTAAAATCACTCAGCCAGAGACTCTGCTCTATAATCTTCCTTGACCATAAACTCACCTTTTATCTTACCCTAACAGCACTTCCCATGTAACAACTAAAATAAGGGACTTCTCGATTGTAATTTGGAAAAAGTAAAATGAAGAGACAACTAAAGCCTTGTGAAGTCACCCCAAAACACAAATGATAGAATCACAGAATGGTTTGAGTTGGAAGGGGCCCTGAAGATCATCTAGTTCCAACCCCCCTGCCTCGGGCAGGGACACTTCCCACTAGACCAGGTTGTTCAAAGTCCCGTCCAACCTGGCCTTGAACACTTCCAGGGATAAGGCACCCACAACTTCTCTAGGCAGCTTGTTCCAGGGTCTCACCACTCTCATAGAGAACTTCTTCCTAAGGTCTAATCATTACCTACCCTGCTCTAGTTTAAAATATTTTTACCTGTCAACCTGGCACAGCAGCCCTGGGAGATCCAAGCATCTCCGAAGAGACGACAGCGTTTCAGTGGCTGATCTGCTCACTGAATGAGCTTGATGGCGTCACTCTCCAGACATGAGATGACTATGCTTGAAGTGCTGGCTTCCCATTTCCACAGCAGGCCAGTCTTCCCCTAAACTGGTCAGCCTCCTGAAAAATTGAAATCTGCATCTTTTAAGGCTATATAGACTGCAAAACCTCAAATATTTTCTGTGGGATAGAGCCCTAACTAAGGGCTTTATTCACCTGAAATGTGATGCCGTGGGCTTCCACAACCCAGCACGCAGGCAGATTGAACTTGATAAACGTCTGTTTATGACAACGGCAGAAATCAGCTCAGCTTTTCCAGCCTCTTTCTCCCTCAAGATCAGGAAAGGAAAGGTTACATTTTAAAAAGATGAGCCTTTGAAATGACTTTTTTTTAAAGTGCTAGCAACTAAACTCTCTTTGGGAAAATATCCTGTCCTTTCCCATAAAATTAGGCTGCACTACATAAACATATTCTTCTTTAAAGAGCTGGTGCATTACTGATAGTGCCTTAAGAATTATTTAGTTAAAGTGATAGAGACCGGGTAAAAAAAATCCCTCTGCTACTGAGAAAGGAAGCCCCAAAATACAGAACTTCATATTCCAACATGGAATTCAGATGATATTCCAGTCAGAATCCTTACACTAATTAGAGACAAGGCTTCAAATCCTCTGTGCAGCAGGGCTAGGTTACAGAACTATTAGCTTTATCACTCGTACTCTTTAGACAAAGATTCACTTTCTGCTCAAATCAGTACCAAGAATCTGCTGCACTCCAGCCACTACTACACCCTTCAAAGACACAGTCATACTCTTCTTCAAAGAGACACAAAAGTCCTCACAAACACTCTTCTTCATCTCAGCAGAGACAGCACTTTGGAGTGGCACAGAGGCAAGGCCATCCTTGGCCTCAGGGGATGGAGCAGAACTTGGACTTTCCCACTCCATGCCTTACAGGAGGATCCTGCTCACTTTCACCATCTATGCTGCACCTTTTACTAACACGAAGTGTGTTTCCTGTTAACATTTAAAATACACTCACCAAACTCTCAAAGGGTAAAAATGCTACTGTTAGGCAAGAGGCAAACTTTTTGTTTCAGAGCATATTTGCTCAGTTAAAATGCCATCCTAATCCGCTACCACTCTTTGTTCCACTGTATCTGCCCTGACTTTCCAGGCAAGGAATACTCAGCCATAACTCCATCCTCTTGACTATGCCTTGGGCTCTGGCAAGGAGCAGCTGAGAAGAAAGACGTTTTACATATTTATGATTAAAAGATAACCGATAACCAGGATCCAGATGTTGGTCTCTGCTGGCCAGCACACAGTGCAATTATTATTCCATTTATAGAAAGAGATGTTGTCCTGCCTTTTCCAGCTAACCAAAAGGTCTTCCACAAAATGCTCAAATACTCTGAAGAGAGGCATTCAAAACAAGAAACTAAACGGGAACAAGTCATATTTGCTCCACAATTATTGCTTTATACAAATTTAACATGGCCTCAATCCTACTGCATCATCTATTCCCACAAACTCCTAGGCTCACTCTGTCCGGGGGAGCTTGGATTTCCCTTGGCGGCTTGACACCGGCTCCCACGCTGGTGCCTACGGACAGGGGCAAAATGTGGGTTAGCGGAGAGGCGAGATCAGCCTCTTCACACCCACAGCCCAGGACTGCTTCTAAGGAGGTCAGCGGGAACAGGCACAAATTGTTTAAGCCAAATGAAGTCTGATAGTGTTAATAAAGCTCTTCTCTCTCCGAGTTTGATCTTGGAAAACCTTCGGAATTTGTTTAAAGAACCAAAGAGTATTCTAATTCCCTGCGTTCCTGGCAAAGAGCAATCCAGCCAAAGTGTAGGGTTTCTTTTGGGGTTTTTTGGTTGGTGAGACTTTGGGCTGGGGGAAATGGATGGAAAAAAAATAAGTAGGGTGAAAGGCAGGAGGCTTTTGAAACATTGAATGTATAAAAATTATAGTCAGCAGGCTGAGGAATAGCCCACCGCTTCAAGAAACACATTAAGACAATTTTAACTGTTTGACATCTGGCATCTGACAATTATTAAGATAATTCATTAAAATATTATAGTCAGCATAACAAACCTGGTTGCCATTTATGTCGGTAAGCGATACGTTTTTGCAAAAAGCATCCACAATTCCGTAAAGGGAAAACAGGTTAGAAAGGTTAGAAATACTTGGAAAAGATATGACAGTCAGTGCAAATGAAAGTCTGTGAAATGTACAAGTTTACACTGAGTGCTCAGATTCTCCATGCCAATACACTATTTTGTTTTTTTAGCTGTGGACAGGAAAATGTATAAACTGTTAATCCATTATATACAGTCATTTCCTGTGAGTATTTCTAAACAATGGAAAACCAGAACTTAGCGAAGTTTAAAATAACTTTCTGTCTACCAACATTTCAATTTACTTTTACATTTCAATTTACGCTTCTTGTAGCCTTAAAATCATTCTATATGTACTGGTCATTTATTAAATAAAGATTAAGTTATGTTGCTAGTAACACCATATGTTTATAATTATACTGTGCATATCATTCTCAAGCATTGCTGGAACTTGACACAAATGTGATTTCTTACAATTCTTTTGCATTTTCTCCCTCTTCCATGAACAGCTTCTTATTTCCTGAAATGTACGATATGCAGTAATGTCTGCCTTGATTAAAAAATCTGATTTTAATTTTCTCCTCCCACTGTAAACATTGCTTTTTCCCATATAGTGTCAACATCATTTATATGACAGAATAATATTTACAGGCAGACAATTAAAACAAACAAACAAAACTAATAAAGAGAGCTAGTCATCAAGAAGTTGTTGTTCCTCAAAATATTTATTTCTTCCACAAAGCCTCAAATCACAATTGATTCTTAAGGACAGCACAGATCCACCAAACTCCAGGTAATTATCAAGTTCCTGGTCCCAAGCTTTTAGAGATTGTAAGATGAAGCATTTTCAGGGTTTTAGCATGGCCCAAATATATATTTTAAATGATACCACACTTAGAAACAATTGCACTATTTTGGCTGAAGATTGCACAGGCAACCAAACACAGACACACACTACCCCTGAGGCAGACCCCTGAGTGATGAGTTAAAGTCACTGCTCAAAGTCTGACGAACTAACACTAAACAAAAAAAAACCTGGAGCTTGCTCGCATACCGCGTCAGGAAATGGTCACAGCAAGTGACTCCACAAACCCCACCACAAAATAAATTCCTACAAAATCACGTCTGCTTTGGCCTGGGTTAATCGATGGCAGTTTCAGTTGAACTTTACTGTTCCAGCTTTGTAAGCTCTGCCAGGCTTTCACAGGGCCGGGAGCGCGGTTGGCGTGGATGAGCTGCACAGGAGCAACCCTGGGAAAGCCCCGACGGTGACCCCTCGTCCCGGCCACTGTCCTCGTGTGCTTCCCACGTGCACATCGCACGGGCAGCGTTCTCGCAGATCAGAGGAAAGATTATGTGAAAGATTATGTGAAAGATCATGTGAAGAAAAGCAAGGATGTCACCCTTCCATTGTTTAAACTTTAAAACAATAAAAAGCATGAAAGGACAAAACAAAAAATGTCACCAACATCACAGTTCTCTAATGGAGCAGAAGCTTCTGGCACTGCAAAAATATCTCAGAAATTATATTTTAAGAAATAAAACACACACATTAACCCATTTCCTAAAGGCTGAAAGTATTTTCTGTACACTGCCCTCTTCCTCTTTTTACTAACAGCACATTATGCAACTACTTTGTTACTGGTTTTTATCTGAGAGTTAGAAAGCAAATTTCTGGACAGCAACACAGGCACTATTAGCAAATTAAATGGCAAACTGTTCCAAGAATAGCTGTTTCATATCAGTTGTTTTGCAAATTCACTAATTTGCTTTTGTCTGCATTTGAAAAATTACAATTTTTACACTTATTTCTCATTTTCACAATACTCATACGGGTAAGATTATGTAATATCCCTTATTTTAAAAATCTGGATTTTAAAGTCAGAAAACTCCTCCAGATATCCAAAACACTGAGATTATTTTAATGGTGTATTACTGAATAGCTCTAAAGTCTCCACAAAATAAACAGAATGGTTAAAAACATCAGAAGGAAAAATTTAATAATTTAAAAAGAGATGCCATAAATAGCACTACTATGAAAAATTACAGTCTGGTTGTCTGTACAAGACTTCTAAGGTAGTTAAAGAACATCACAAACTACTAAAAATCTCACAGTTTTGTATATTAACATGTTACGTTGCCATTCTCAAAAACGTCCTAGTAGTATTAAAAAATGGGAAAGAAATAGGCTGGGATTTGATTGCAAAGCACCAGCAAATCTTACATTCCATACAGTATTGGATAGCTGCAGTGTTGACAGGAAGGCAGGCATTTAAACCTCTGCCAAAAGTTCTTAAATCTTTGGTGCTGACAAGACATTCAACTGGTCCCATTTTTGCTAAAACACCACATGAGTTTGTGTAGAAATATTTGTGATAATATAATATGCAACAAAGCTTGGGGGGAGGGTGATTATAGAAACACCCAGAAAATTAAATCAGAAATAGTCTTCTCAACCAGGTAGCATTAGCTTCTGTTTCCGATTTCAAACTCCTTATAGAAACATTCCATTTCCAAAGGAAAACAACACAGGGTTTAAGGATATACCTCAAATATAGAGAAATGAAAAAACTCACTTGTCCCAGGGTTCTGCTAAATTGCACAAAATCCAATAACCTGTACTCTCCTAAGGACTTAATCTTTTTTTTATCTTTGAATGTAATTGTTGCCGCACAGATTAAAATTACCTTTAGCCCTGCATTGTTTCTCTGCAGAGATCGTTCCTGTTTCTCAGGACTAGCTTATCTTCTACTCGAAAACATAAGAAGTGAGTTTGTTACGGCTCTAGGCTGACGTTAGCTCTTGCCAACCCTCTCCTTTGGGGCCCAGAGCACTTTCAACCCAGGGCAGACTCACCCTGTGCCCTGAGGTAGGCTCAGTCTTGAATATGAGAATCGCCTAGAGGCTTTTTTCCCCAAATAATTAGTATTTCTAAACTGCAAATTATCTGCAGTGTAGCTTATACACATGAAGAGTGTCATGCTGTTGTTTAAAATACCCTTTTCAATAAGATACATTAGCAGACAAATGTATATTCATGTAAGGAAATGATCATTCTTATGTTAGACATAAAACAAGTATTTTATAAAAAATAATTTCATTTAGATGTTATTAACGCTAAATGAATCTGAAAAAAATATTTTTTTTTAAGCATAAGAGATTTACTTCCTTTCAAAACTATTTTGTCTCAAAATTGTTCTGCTTTACATCTCAAGCCTGGCATAGAATAAATTTCTACTTGGCATGGTTATAAAAAATATCAACTTACCATTTCTTCTTCCGAGTACAATAATTTCAACACAAAATTTGGTTTATGTTAAGAGTAAGGCTTGAATGATTTTTAGGACAAGAAAAAGGACACATTTCACAGCCTCTTATAATAATTTTTCCTATAACTTAGCTTTTTCTTAAACCGGATTCTTATTAAACAACACACTGACATTTTGCATCTCTTTGCGTACGTCAGAACTTGACCAAGCTAGATGCGCTTACAAATCGCTTTATTTTTCTTAGTGACATTTCTTTAGAGTGATATTTTTTCATGGCATGCTCTGAAAAAATAAGCTTATTATCTAGAAAATATGTCATATTTGCAAACTCTTTTGCTCCACTTGCTTTATGGAAAGGAAAAGAGCCCTATTTTCCACAAACGGCTGTGGTTTTCATGTCACTGAAGGGCACATAGCTTGGCTGTACACCCTACCCACTGAGTCATCAGAATCTGGCCTTGGCTGCAGAATGCCACATCTCGTTACACACACGTGATTGACACAGACCAGCAATCTTGGGTAGAGGGCTCATGCTAATCAGCCACATACACAAACAAGAGCACTCAACCCACACAAGTTTATCCAGTTTGCACGGGCCAGAAAATAGCTTTTCATGTGCAGAATGCTGATTTTTAGGACTGCTAACTATTCCTTCTTTCTTTTTGCTGAAATGGCTCAAGAGCCATGTTTATGTCCTCAACTAAAAACACCAAGGAAGCTTTCATTTAGCAAAACCATCTTCTTTTAGGACCTAGAGTCTAGCACCATTTTACCAAGGAGCACTTGCTCTCCAGGGCAGCCAAGACACCAGCTACCTTCTTCCACTCTGCTGCAGATGACCCTAATTCTGACAGAAAAATCAATCGCATCTCACTAGTAGTGTGTATATGCCAAAAGTTACCAAAGGCTGTACAGTAAAATTTTCAGAATTTATCTGTTGTTCATTTCCTTAATCTCTCTATATGTGAAGAACAGTGAAAGCATCAATTTGTCAGCTGAAAGGTTAACACTGCATCAAAAGGAAGAGCCAAGGTATTCATTCAGAGCATTTGTACACTGATCTAGACCATCAGAAGTGACACTGTGCTGCCATTTTATCCAGAAAATTTCATCTCCTAAATCAGTACTGGGTACTTATTTTGTAAGTTAGTAACAAAAAAACCCCAGAAAACGTAAACTTGAATAGAAGAGATATACAACACCACGCACATTAAAAAGTAAGAGAATTTTTGAGTACAGTAAGTTGTGAGAGCCTGCAGAGCTTCTCCAGAAGTATTTTATAATAATTTTGGATGAGAGTAAGAGGTATCCATCCTTACAGCTACTGAAAAATCTTTCAAATAGTGTTCGGTTTCCAAGGGAAGGGTATCAGTAAATGGAGTGTCATGAAGGGACAGTTTGCACAGAAGCACGGAACAGTCTGAGCCAGAAAATTTCACTGAACTCTCAGCTTTAGTCAAACTATGCCAGAAATATATGGGAATAAACAAACAGATTAGGAAAAGAAGGCAGAAGAAAGTAACAATCTTCACTGTGAGGAATGGGGCAAATGTAAACTGAAAGAGCCTCTGTGTGTAACAAACAGAGACTATAAAAGGAAGACTGTTTAGCGCTAAATCTGTTTTGTGTAGGCTTCTTAAGGAAAAAAAAATAAAAATCACAGTAGCTATCCAAGAACTTTACACCTAGCACGTGAACACATTTGGTCCAAAGTGAAAGAAATGAACCCCCTAAACCTTCCCCAGAGCTCAGAAACCAGGGCCTTTGGAGTTGATAACTTTGCAGGAAAACTAAGCAATGCTAGCAGGATCACAGCAAACTCCGTTCCCTTGCCGGGCTCTCAGCAACGGCCACGCCGAGCCTCTGGAACTCAGCCTCTGCCATGGGATCAGTGATCGCTGTGGCAGCACAGTCGCCTCCTTTCACAGCTTGAGGCGCAGGAACCACAAGGGCCCCGCAGAGGGGGAAACCTCAAACTGGCAGCATCTAATTTGGTTTTGTTTATGTTCCTGTGTTCCCTATTGATCTGCACAGGGCTTAGAATCAACAGTAAAGACCAGCAACCTCCCCAGTACAAACTGCAGAGGCAAAATAATCTCAGAATGATGCTTCCTGCTCCAAATCAGAAGAGACAGCTGGATCCAGCGGCCGACGGTTGGGAAGTGGCCCCAAAGTCCAGGCAGTACAAGGCTCCTCACACAGATCAGTGACTGTTTCAATTTATCTCCATGCTGCAAGCTGGAATTTTTGTTGGTCACGGTAGTCTCTGCAATAAAGCAGAATGAGCAGGGTCCGCAGAGGTTGGACATAAACCCCATAACGAGGAGAAACAGGTCCTCGACAGGTCCTCGGTAGAACAAATGTAATGGGGAGGAGAAAGAGAAGAAAAACAACGCTGGAAGTAATCCTTTGGGAACAGTTTAACCCTCGGGTGACTTTTACCAGAATCTCTAATTAACAGATACACCGACTGCAAAACAAGACATGGATGTCTATTCTCTAATGAGGATAGCGACTGAATAGTTTGGACACTCCACATGATAAATACTCGACAGCCCCTGAAATGTGGCCCACTGGAGAAGCCTTCACAAGGTTCTTAGGAGACTCTCTCACCACAAATTAACAACATCTCTTTTATTCCACACATCTCAGACTCTTAACTGCTCCCTGTAAATTACAATGCAGAAGGCACAGTACATCCAGCTGTTAGAAAAGCCCTTTTGCATTTGGTTAAGCGGGAAAAAATCAGTTAGGAAAGGCAAACCCAAAGATAACTGCTTGCTGATTTTCTGTAAGAAATGTGTGGGACTACACCACAGCTGTGACCAGGCAGCATGTTCACCAAAAATTTCCGTATGTTGTGGAAGTACTTTCTAAATAAGGATACCACAGATTTCAATGTTGCAGCATAATCTGTAGGATACGGGTGTTGGTTATTCTTTAAAACAAGAGCCCAGGGAACCCGCTCCACGTTTCAGCTTTCAGAGGAATCAGACTAAGAAACCTTTCTACTAGCATGTACAGAGCTTCTGGAAGGCTGTATTCCTTCTCCTGTCATATGCACACAAATTTGTTCATCACTGAACAAAACACTAGCTTCAAATAACATGTTTTCAAGTATGCAGCGTGTGCATCTCCAGCTGTAGTGTAAGGAGTGCCAGAATCTACCAACGCATCAAGGTATGACCATCATTTAACAGATAAACGTCCAGTTTTTGCATGCCAACCGAACTATTTCCTGCCATGGAATAACAAATGGACTTTAGCCCCTTCAGAAAAGAGTGTAATGAAATACCAGATCAATCTAACTAGTCTGTGGTTTGCTGCCTGCAGGTGCTTGAGACCCATGAAAGCAGGAGAAAGGCAGCTTGCTCTGTGATGGACACACGATGCTTGTAATCTTTCCTATTTGTTCTTTTTCCATTAAAGTTTGCTTTCAATACTAACAGCAATTTTCTTTTTGACAGTAGTGGTAACGTAGCTTGCGTGGGTTGGCATGATCAATTCCCGTGCGTTCAGCACTGCCACGATCAAGTGCTGTGGTTAAACAGTCAGGAGACATCTCTGTCTGGAGCTGGGCACACCACACACAACTGCGCTCGAATAGCAGATCAAGGTAACTATCAGAGAGGGACCACATCACCTTACTCCAGCAACAGCCTTTTCCCCTTTTCCCCAGCTGCTAAGTTTCACCCATACCTTCAAAAGGCACTACCTGAACCCATGAATTTTATTTTACTATAGAATACTTACCTGGCTCATATCTAAAAGTTAGAAATGAAAGAAAAGAACAGATTCTTTTAATAGGACTGACACACCCAAGATTTTGGAATTACATTGCTACTTCAAACGAGTGGTTTTATGTTGACAACAATCTCCGTAACAGCAAAAAAAAAGACAAACAGCATGAGGCTGGGAAGACAGATAATTCTGGTGACAGACTGCAAAATAAACAAAAATTAAGCAGATACAGTCTGCATTTTTCTTAAAACTAAAGATTCATCTTTTCTTTTTCAAAATGAAGTTGTCACCTTTATGAAGGATCAATCATGACAGAAATTGTATGACATCATTGACGTAACAAAATAATCATAAAGAGAGGATGTGAAAGCGGAGTGGTGCCCATCAGTGTTTACATAGAGCTTTAAAAACTCTACAAGAAAAAAGTTCTGGTTGATACTACATGGTTTAACTTCAGAGATTCAAGTATTGGTACTAAATCCAAAACAGGAGAGGATATATGCCCCATAACATGCAATATTTTTGTTGGAATAGTCATTAATACATAGCAAGAATATGTACAAGCCTCACTGATAGTTCCAAAGTAAGATCTCTTCTCCTTTACCTAAGCGAGGGAGTGCACAAAGGCTGGTGATGGTAAAACAAGCACTTAGTTGTTTCAGTAGGGCTTGGTCCAAGCTAAGCACCAATATAAAAAACGCACTTTCCTATACCTCTGTTGTCTAGGTGATGTTTCTTTGAGACATAATCTACTAACTTTGTGGACAAAACCAAGCTTTCACTACTGTTAGCTCTGTAAAACCAATATAACCATGGCTGAGCGAGCTGGAATTTTTATTACTGGCAATGAAGTAAGACTCAGACAGAAAACAGCTTGATTGTCAATCCCAAATGTGAGAGCTTGAAATATTGGCTGTTGGAAAAATCACCTTTTGACTTGTAAACCAAGCAAAGTTTTATCTGAAAGTGATTGAGAAAGAACAAGTGCAGAACCTCCTGCTGTCATTTTTACAGAGTCACTTCTGGAAACAAATCTGCTGTAGGAAAACAACCCTCTGCCCTCTTCTCTTTCTGCCAGCCTGCATACATCACTCGCATGTGCAACTGGAGGAACAAGCCAAAGAGTGCTACAAAACTCCCAGTATCACTGAGGGATGTTAAAATCATATGGGAATGATCAAAGAGGTTAAGAAACACCGAAGAAAAGGTATGCAGCTCCCTGGATGGCTGAAGCTCTGCCCTGCCGTACTCTTGGTTCTGCCACAGTCCCGCTGTGAGACAGTTTTTCCCATCTTCACAAGACAAAAAGTGCAACCATAGAAAACCCTCTTATTGACCTGCCGACCTCTCTATAGGATTCCTCTACACCAATATCCCCAACCCTTGGGATTTAGCCTGCTCCCAGCAGGAACTGGGCAGGGGCTCCCTACTGCACTGCTGGGGACCCGATGTCCCACTTTGTCAGAAATCTCATGCCACATCTGCCCCAGTCACAGAGTCCATGGTCAGCATCTGTTGAAAAAAAAAAAAAGGTGACTCTGAGCTCTTTCCATCGTCTCATTAAAGTCTTGATCTCCTCAGCTTTTTTTGCGAGGGCCCTTACATGGCAGGATGCAGGCCGGTGAGTATTAAACTTAGCTCTGACTTCGTTTGCTCAGGATCTAGAACCACTACAGCTGTTTCACCACAGCATCCTGCCCACGTCAGTCCTGATGTTTACCTGCCTCTCCTACTGGTGCTGCCTGGGCTGGCCTGGTCATTCAAAACTAATTCATGTTCCTCTATGTAGTATTACTCTACCTCTGCCCTTTAGATACACCAAGTGATTTCTTTATTGGTTCAGACAGGGAATAATTAAATTGGAAAAAAGCACATCCCATGAACAAGATCCTCTACAACCAGATGTGAGACACGAATCTTTCCGGCTTCCCCGCAAACAAAAGGATAATACTGCTGCTTGGCCCATATTAAGACTTCTTTCCACGTCCCAGGAAACAGTCACTTAACTTCTCTGCAGCAGATTGAGTCAAGAACATGAATTACATGATAGTCTTTTACATATTCCACTTAATCCAAATTTAATAATTTAATACCTAAATAAAGAACATTTTTTCCCAGGGCTTTAGGGCATTCTAAACTCAGCACTCCACCCCAGAAGGAGTTGCCAGATACTGTACCCATGCTTTGGGCACTGCTTTCTCAGAAAATATTGCCCATTCAGGCAGAAAAGAAAAAATTGTCAGAAGCTTAAGTCCCATCTTAGACCACATTGCTTGAGACCATACTTCTGGGTATCTTACTGTCAAGACCCTTTTCAGGTGATTCCAGAATCTCACTTCGAGTCCAAGATCTTATCAAAGAAACCCCAAGTATTTTAGTTATTTTCTAACTACTCAAGTACTGAGGCTATCCTGGGAAGCAGGCGTGCCAGGACCCCTGTCCCACATGCCCTGGCCAGGAGGGCCCCAAGGAGAAGGGCAGAGGCAGGGGGAAGGAAGCACAGCCGGTTGCTCCAGCCAACATCAGACAAGAGCACTGGGAATGCTGTGGTTAACTGGTCCCCTGGTTTTGTTTCTGAAGGAGCATTAGCCAGTGTTTTTTATCTAGTTCTTGTTTAGCATATTCCCAAGAGACATCCAGTTCAGCAATCACTAAAAAAAATGCTTTAGTTTAAAACGTCAGCATACATTTCATTCTGATAGACCTGTTCAATTCCCCTCAGGCTTAAGGCAATAGTTTAAGACAGTCACTTTCTACAAAGAGATAAATTAATCTGCCTGCCACAGAACCTCGTGTCCTTCCAGGGGAGGGCTGTACCTCTGTCGTCCCCAGCTGCAGCAGCTCGGCTGACGTCAGCCGGGGCAACCACAGGCAGAACAATGCCGCGTACCAAAGGCTGTGGTTGCAAAATCAGGCACAGAATACAACTCGACATAGCAAGCTTGGTTTGTCTCGACACTTTCATCTCTTCTTTTTACTTTAAGACAGCAGGGATTAAAATTCATCCCTGATACACTGAATTATAAAAGCAGAGCCATGCAAATATATGGAAATGTCCAGTATATTCTTTTGACATAATAAGGCTGATTTCCCCTCCAGTTGATAACTTCAGTCTGATAGCTTTAGCATTAATTTTCTAATTTTTACTGTAAATAACTGGGACTAGATACCAGTGCTATCATTAATTATGCCAGCAGACGAACAAGTCATCTATTACTGAACCAGATTACTTCTAATGGGACATGCAACACTTGCACTCTCCTTATGCATTAATAAGGATGAGTTTACATCTTTTTTAAAACTGTATGCCATTACAGAGAGTGAGTTAACGAAGAGTTCACTTCCTAACATCATCGGTTTTTATTTTATTTTTACATTGGTATGATGTAAGCACTGAAGTGTACAACAGCCCTATAAACACACAGGGAAATATGATCCCTGTGCCAGTGAGTTTACATTCTTGTTAGTGCTAATTCTTTCAAATTTTTCAGACAATTATGAAGACCCATACAAACTGTGTGTGCTACTGCCTGCTGACTCAAATAAGATGACATTTAGGCAGTATCATTGCTTGTTTTTCTTCCTAAATCTGTTTCCTCAATGCAGCATGACTCCCTTATTCTGCCCTTCCCAGCCACACACTCACAAGAACATTTTACCTAACTGAGCGAAATTACTCACAGATACGGCCAGTCATTTCTGAACATTAGCAAGGACATCTGAAATACTCAAGCTATTGGAATGGGAAACAGTTTTCAGGTATTTTATATTTATTTCCCCTTTTTTCCCCCTTAAATATTATACTGATTGAGCCTTTGATTAGCACATCGCTTCACTGAAATTTTGTACCATTTGTATCCAGAAAAAAAACCAACCCCCTCCCAGAGAAAAATAATCATAGGTTCACTCACAGGGAAAAAAAAAAGCTCTTCTAATTTAGACAAAGCTAAATAAGAATTTTTAAACTAACAACGATGTGTAGTCCTTGCACCACAGTTGCTTATCTAGCACAAAGCAGACAGGCTACACAATGGCCTTGACCGACCATTATACATCATTCAAAGTTCACATTTTTCTATTTGACCATCTTATCTTTCTGCCTGAGCGATGAAACCCATGAGTCACTAAGTAAAATATCATTCTAGATCCCAAAAGTCTTTGCCAAGGCACAACGTGATCAATCTCAAGGATTTTTAAGAGGGATCGCGTAGCTGTAAAACGACTGCTGAAAATACTGAGTGTCTTTTCCACTTTATCTGTTCTATATTTGCTGTTGCTAAGTTTCTCTTGGGTAATTTCTAATTCTGTGATGCTAGCCTTCACCAGGAAAGGAGTTTTAAGATTTAGAAACTGCTTATCAGCCCTACAAAGCTGCTATTTTACTAAGAACAGTAAGAATCAAGTAATTGCTTTCTGAAAAAAGAGAAGTATTTTCAAAAAGCAAGGAAGTGCCAACCCAAAGTTGTACTCCAAGTGTGAAACAACATCATGTGAGTGACATAAAAACAGTCTGGGGACTCCTGATCCCAGGGCACACAAGGACTGAGTGTACCACAGAGACTGAGCTTGCTTCGTTTCTCTTTGGAGAGTATTTACCCTGCAAGGAACAGTGAATGCAGGATCTATGGAACAGCATTTTCATGAGCTTCAAAAATTGAATAGCCTAATGTTTATAGAGGGCAAAGCGTTTTGAAAATATGGTATAAAAAAGGCAAATAAAAATTAAAGAACAAAAAAATTAAATATGCATGCTAGTTAGATTTTAGGTTTCTTTTCCCTGAACTGAACTGCAAGATCATAAAGGGCAAAAGAAACGACTGCAGAGATTCAATAAAGAGCTGAGATTCAATAAAGAACTTCCCAAGAACACGCAAACCTATCTCCAGCCCAGATGAAGTTACTGTACCAATACACACCAGCATATTTCTGTGCTAAGCTTAACTCTACAGGCTTTGTCATGGCAACATTACGAATTTATATAAATCACTTGAATTTTATTACATATTTTCTGTCATTTCTGAACTTGGCTGTTTGGCATATTAATGATGACCATTACCATTCCAGCCACTGACACCCAGTTGACTTCCAACAGGCTAGAAAGTTCTGTTTGGCATCAAGTTCTCCAAGTTAGGAGGGTTCACCCAACTGGGCCCTACCGTGCACACACGCTGGAGCTCTCACATTGCACTAAGAGACCTCGGTTGGCAAAAGCCAGTAGGAACCACCCTCCAGTTTTTGGTAGGGATAGATCAGACAGGAAAAGAGTAGCCAAAACCAGCTAATAACTCTGTCCCGGCATCAGTGCAATCAAGATGGGAGCCAAGTCTCTCTCGGTCTATTCTATTCTCGAGAAACCAAAGAGGAGCAGTTGGTGGCTCAGAACCAGACTGCCCAGTAGGGAGTGACTGGAGGCAGCTCTATCGCAAGGTGGCCCCTACGGATCGCTTTTCCGTCATCTCTGTAATGGCCACCAACTCTGCAAGTGCAACACACAACGGGAAGCTCTGAAAGCTACTGAACACGTAAAACAGCAGTTAATTACACTGGGGACGCAATGAAAAGTGGAAATTATGGCAGTTGTTGGGAGTGTATCTGGAAGAAAAGTAACAATTTCTTCCCCTGTCACAAAACTAGCTTGTGTGTCAATACTTTGGGAAGCCATTTCAAGATCTCTAGTAAGGAAAAAATCAATTTCCATTTCAGATCAAAGTTCAGTTAGATTACCACTATTCGTACAGATATTCCCTTTTTACAGCAAGCACCTGAACTGACATGGTTACAAAAGTAGATGGAAAATGTCTAATGTTTATTATACAACTGTGTCAGCATCAGCTGAATCATACAAGCTTATTGTCATTTATGACAGTCTCTATTCATATTTAAATAACTAAAATCCATATCCACAAACTATAATCAATTTACACATCAACTAATTATTTTTGTTTTGTGCTATGAAAAACAAAACTATTTTTTTCCCCACAATGTTATTTGCTTTGGTTAGGCAACATAAGAACATACCTACAATTTAAAATGTCAATGAAGAAAACATTTTAAGCATAGAACAGCATTGCAATTTTGAAAGCTGATGAAAAAATATTTTTCTACTATGGCAGATTAGAAATAAGGTTACTGCGTTTTATCTGAAGTCAGAGAAAAATGAATTTTTTTTTTTGTTTACTTGAACTTGTGTATACATGTATGAAAATACTGCTCTGATATCAGATCAATTTATAATAATGGCATTTTAAGGGCTATTGACCTTGGTGCAAATGGCAGGAGTACACTGTGTATACTAAATAATGATTTTCAGAGAGATCTGTTTACTAGCTATGCTTCTTTGTAAACAGATTCTATAATTTCTAGGATAGTGTTGTATGCCAGTGGGTAGGAAGAAGCTAGACCTTCCTAAAAGACCTTCACCCAACAAAAGCTCTTCAGTTAAAAAAAAAAAACAATAGAAAATGTACTAAATGAGAGGAGGTGATGTGGAGGAGGTATACTATTTGTGACCAATTATAGATACATGCAGGTATAAGCATTAGAAACATGAAAACGGCAGTTGGAGGTAGAACATAATGGCGAAAGAAAAGGGGCTGCCGGAAGGGACCTTCGCTATGTATAACTGAACAAGTTAAAGAAAAACTACAGACCACCGTGGATGCCAGAGTAACAAGGTCAAGCAGAAACAGGCAGTCACATGGCTGTTCTGCGGCAGAAGCAGCTGTCGTGTCACAACACTTGTACCACAAGTTGCCTTTGTGCATTATCATCAAATTATCACTAAATCACACCTGATAATTCAGGATCTTCCATTCAATGATGGTTTGCCCCATAGGCAAACATAAATCTAGAATAGTTTCACGAGATAATTATTAACATTAAATCGGTTCTAAACAATGCAATTAACTGAGAGTTCAACTTTTCCTTAATAACCTTAAGTTGCGGAATGCAGAGCCACACACTCGCAGCCCATTCTGAAGAGCAGTGTCCTACAGTAAAAGGCACACAAACAGCAACAGAGGACAAAGGCCATTAACAATCACTTATTTGTCCTAATTCAAGGACTGTTCCCCTGTGTTTGTTCCAGTGCCTGGTCTAGCCTACAAAGCCTTGTTGACAAAAAATGCTTTTTCTTACCAGAGGTTTGTAAATACCCACATTATTATTTCATACCTCAGCCAAACTATTTTGTGTGAAATCTACCTGTCCAGAAGAGGAAAAAAATCCAAAAAAGGGCCAGTGTTGTAGCAGCATTCAGTGCCAGTAGAGTTCCTTGGAGCTCTCACTGCTACAAACTGTTACTGCAAAGGCATCGTCAGCTGCCAGAAACCACCACAGCCCAGCGGCTCAAGGAGGAGTGAGACAGCTCCAACTCTGCACCAGATTCTCCCTTCACTTCCATTTCCCTCCCACAGCCTGTACACCCTGGCATAGGTATATCATAGAATCACAGGATCACAGAATGGCCTAGGCTGGAAGGGACCTTAGAGATCATTTTAATCCAGCCTCCCTGTCACCAGGGACACCACCTCTCAACTAGATCAGGCAACACACGGGGACCGAACAGGAATCACAAGTGTCCTGGGAAGTTTTCCCCTTGCAAACTGTAGAATCATAGAACAATTCAGACCCTACACTACAAGGTCACCCCTAAATCGTATCACCCAACACCCCATCTAAACAACACTTGAACACATCCAGGGATGGCGACTCAATCACCTCCCTAGGGAGTCTGTTCCAGTGTCTGACCCAGTGTCTGTTCCAGTGTCTTTCTGTGAAGAATTTCTTCCTAATGTCCAGCCTAAACTTGCCCTGTTGCAACTTGCAACTATTCCCCCTGGTTCTGTCCCTAATTACCTGTGAGAAGAGACCAGCACTAACCTCTCTACAATGTCCTTTCAAGTAATTGTAGAGCATGATGAGATCCTCCCTCAGCCTCCTCTTCGTCAAACTGAACAGACCCAGCTCCCTCAAAATGGAACTACCTTTAGCAAAACTGGTTTTGCTGCTGCTGTTCTTCATGCCAGTTCCTCAAGTGAAACAAGCAATTCTAACAAGAGTGGTCCACCCACCATCCACTATCACTATACCCATAAGAGAGATTTTTCAAGCATAAAATGTTATTAAAAAATGAAAAACCCTCATCAGTATTTCTACACTAGGTAACATTCCTCATACAATCCTGGCCTTGATAGTACTAAAATTTTGCCTAAATTAGAAACATGTCCTAAGTATCATTCCACAAGTCAAGAAATACAGGAAAATCTACTGTGGAAGAAGTTATATCCTTGTATTTGTACTCTCAAATGGCACCAACTATGCTGTCCTAAGCACAGTAGTATCAGTACTGCTGCGATTAGAGCAAGGCTTTACCCCAGCCACATCAGTAAGAAATTGCCAACATAAAGAACAGACTATTGCAGTATTAATAAACAAGGTGAGAGAAGGATGCCTTATCACCTAAGACTCTAGACACTTGTTTTTGTAACATACGATTGGGATCTTTCACGGTCATGGGCAGCAGAGGTCTGCAAACTTCTTTGAAATGTATTTACTTTTTCTCCAAGGCCAAGTTGAAGAAACTCAGCTAGCTCAAGTGCAGTCAGCAAGCTCAGTCTCCATTGCCTTCAGCAGGTCTTTTAACAGCTCTCAGAGAGACTAAAATTTCTATACTACCAGGGGAGAAACAAGGGAAAGACAAAACACAGAAATAAACGAGATCAATTGATTCATAAAGAAACAGCTAACAGTGAACTAGTGTATATTTTTAAGCGAGCTAACTAACAAGGAATTGCATATGTCTGATTATTTTTAAAAAAGGTGAAAAAAATTACTGTAAATCTTCAGTAAGTGCCATACAGGAGCTGAAAAAAATTACTGTAAATCTTCAGTAAGTGCCATACAGGAGCTGCAATCCCTGCAACTCAGCCACAGCCACTTGCCCTCACCCCGACACCACTATCAGCTTGGCAGCATATGTAAAACAGCATTGGCTTTAACGTGCAAAGTGGTGTCTGCGCTATGTAAGACTATACTACAGATCAAACTATTTTCAGTGTCTGTTAAAGGAAGCCTTAACCGGTTTTCAAAGAAGCAGGACTGCAGTAATAAATCTGATCTCTTGAAGCACAAGTTGGAAGTTGTACCCTCCTGTCAGCAGGTTCACTCTATGATGTATTGTGGAGCTTTGGCTGCAAAGAAGCCGTAAGCCTGCAGTTAATGAGCTGTTCAAAGGAGCTGTGAAATTGTCAACTTAATTAAGCCAAGCTTAGTTAACATTCATCTTTCAAAAATTTCATGTGAAGAAGCAGGCTCTGTTAGAGTCCAGCTATGCACTGTGGGAAAGTGCTGTGTACTTCTCTGAGCCGAGAAACTAAGAGCTCATATGATAAGCAACAGTGCTAGTTTACTAAGTGCTTAAAGAAAGCCACTCAGCTGCCCCAGTATGTTGGGCAGCTTCTTTTTTTTTTTTTTTTTTTTTACAGAGTTAAGAAGTATAAGCACTTGAGATCGGTCAGTGATGGTTTCTTAAAACAGCCTGACTTCCCGAAAGCCATGTGTGACTTGGAGAGAGGAAGGAAAGTCTCCCGAGGAAACCTTCTTGTGAAGGGCCAAGCTCTCAGCATGCAGTACCAGGTACACCAACGTGGCAGCCGCAATCCAAGAGGTTTGCCCTGTTCAGATGGAGGCAGACAACTCCAGAGAGCATCAGGAAGACCAAGCAACCAGAGTTATAGCAATCAATTAATCTGCGTTTAAGAGCTTGTGTTTAAACAAACCATTACTGCTGGCCTCAGTTCACTGCTCAGCACAGAGCTCAGGCTTCCCAAACCTAATTCAGAGACTCTTAAGGAGTTGAAGACCTCTTGCAGCACCCAGCAACAGCCGAGGTGCAGTGCTGTTAGCAACAATCCCTTCACCATGGCAATCCTCTGTCATTAAGCTATTTTAGAATAGCCTGCAGACACCCCTTCTTTAGGAGAAAATCTCCTAGAAATTCTACCTGCTGGCTTGGAACCTCCCAGTGCTGAGAATGACGGTGAAAAAAATGCCAAACCCTTTGCCCACACCCACGTATCTGCAAAATGGAGGGAAAAAACCCCAACCAAAAAAAATCCCAAAACAACAAACAAGGTATTTTACAGGTCCTTGTAACTCCTAAGAAGTGGCATGAAGCTAATAGTAGTCAAGCACTTAAAGATTCCCAGGTAATATTTCACATTTGTATTTACTGTTACTGAGTGTATTGTTACAGGTGTGAGGGGAAACTAGATCCTGAAGTAGTCAAAGGGAGTGAGCAGAGCCAGGGAAGCACTCTCTGCTCTCAGATACGCTCAGCAGAACACGCTTCCTTAGTACCTTTATCCTGAAATGCAATAGCACTGGCACAGCGAATCCTGACAAGTGGATGGAACTGGTCACTTCTCTGATCAGTCAGCCAGAATGCCAGTCAGCTGGGGAAAAACTGTAAGGGGCCACTGACCAAAAGTATCAGGTTTCCTGAGGGGGGATGATAGTTCTTCTTTTCAGGTCATCAGCGGAGAAAGGGCAAGAGACCACATGGCCTCCCTGCTAAACACACACTTCAGGAAACAACTGACTGAGATAGACAGTGTCCTTGCTCCAGCTGATGACAGAAAAATTTAAGAAGCTTCATTTTGGACAAATCACTCTTCCATAACTAGGTAAAGATCCCTGCGGAGACAACTAAGGCTTCCGCAACCTACAAGCCAAACCACTCTCCATAGCGACCTGAGAGTCAAGCACTGGACCCCACCACTCGCACGCTGCGCTGCCTCTGGTCTTGACCTCATGATCAAATTTAGGAAGCAATGCCAGAGCAGTGCAACGTATCAGGGAGGCACCTCATAACCCGTGTAACTTCTGTCCGTAGAATAAAGGGTTGAACGTCACAGCTACCTCTCAACACCCAAAGCCTGCACTTCCTAGCACAGCTCAAAGGCTCACAGAAGAAAGTATTTTCATTCCCTGTACCTCTCCCGGCTGTATCTCACTTCCACGGTCCTTGAAATTCTCTAGACTTGCTTAGACTTTGCATACCAACAAAGCAAGCTTATCCCACAAAGCAAAACTCACCTCACAAACCGTGTCCCACACCCTTAGCAGAACACAGAAGAAAGTTTCTATTGCCCAAAGAGCACAAATGAGCCTTGGAAGGGCTCTTAGCAATCAGAACAGGCAAGATAAAGTTAGGAGAAAACTTCAGAGCTATATAACCTCCAAAGAAGTCCTTTTTAGTTTAACTGGCAAAGTAAGAGATGGTAATTTCAGGTCACATTTTTGACAGTCCAGCTATGAATCTCACTGCAAGAGTTTGACTTTTTAGAAAATCTGAACTTCAGTTGCGATCCCCTGAAAATCTGGTGCTGGCCATTTTTCCATGGTCACACTGTGACTAAGGGGCTAAGCCTGGGGATCAGACAAGCTGTCAGACTTCCCATACACCTCCCACCAACCACTACCGGGGCTTGCTCCCTCTGTCTCATCTTCCAAATACTGCAATGTATAAAGAGCAACAACAGAATTGTGTTTTTCAGTAAAATATCATAAACCAATACATCAGTATTTAGCTCTAGGAACCAACAGCAAAGAACGCCCACCAAAATACTTGCTAGCAAGACAGCAGGGTGACACTACTGCCTATCCTTCAGGGATAAACACTGTTTTTGCCCTTTTCACCAAAGTCAGGGGTTAGAGGGATAGATCAGCTTCCTCAATGACCAGTTTTATTAGTTTCCTGAGTTTTTATTATTATTAACAGGATGATAAAAGCTAAATCTGTCTTATCTCCAAGAAGCTGGTTCTTACTACTCAGTACCACAGCCAGAGGTAGGGCACTGTGAAAAGGCCACAGAACCTGGGTTTGGAGCCAATTCAGTTCCCAGCAAGCTACTGCTCCAACACACTCATTTTAAAGAGTTGTAACTTGCCATAATATTTCAGAAAATATGAAGCCCTCCTAAAAAGTTAAATAGAAAAGGAACAAGACCCATCATTTCCCGAAGTGAGGACGTATGATAACAGAACTAATTGACAGCATAAACAGAACAGTCCTTTCATCTGAAATTCTGCAGAAAGCAGAACCCTTCCACAGCAAAAGACAAAAAGAAAACAAATACTAAGTAAATTAAATGTTATAGCAGAATCAATGGAAGCAAGAAGCAGTGTCTGATTTCACAGGACTTAGTCTTCCTCTCAGTGCAGTTTTTAACAAGAAAAAAGCTGTTTGAGTTTGCAAAATCCTTTTTGCCTAGCTTTGAAATATTTCAAAAATAAAACATCAACGTTACCCTCAGCTTTTTTTCATCTGCAGGATACTCTGCCTAATGTATGAAAAAAAGCACTAGCTTATCTGATCATGAAGTCCTCTTCAAAATGCAAACCCATCTTTGGTTACAATTCATCTCCCTTGCTTTCTTCTAAACACTTTCAATTATTCTTGGTCCCTGCAGCAGTATTTGCAGAAACAAATGCAGAAACAAGCTGGTGTTTCAGTGCTAGGTGTGTGCTAACCCTAGTTTAGAAATTAATCCTCCTTTCAAAAATTCAACCCAAGTTCAATTTTTTATTGCATTTGTCAACTTAGCAACCAAGTCTTACGGAGATAAAACTAAAGTATCATGTAATAATGCTAGAATTGGGAAAAATGAGAAGTAAATCGGTATGTCCAGACAAAAGCCAGAAGAGGAACATGAAATACTCTTCTCATTTTTGTACCCTTAAATAGATTCCTTGAATCCTTCTCCAAAGCACACTCTGCTGACTGCTGTTAGAGACAAAGCACTGCACTACATGGACGCAGTTTGATCTGAGAGCAGCTCTTAGATTCCTGGGTATATGATGGCCCCGATTCTGCAGACGAAGATCAAGCATGCAAGCAGAAACGCAGCGAGCTGCCCGAAGAGCCACACACACTGTGGGAGGCCGGTGCTTCTGATTTCAGTTCAGTATCTCCCACCTTGGCCGCACCGCTGCATCACTACTCACCCAATAATCATCTGCAACCACAAAGCGCCCGGCAACATGAAACATCCCAACACACCTCAGATGCAAGTGGGGAACTACACAGGTACAAGTAGAAAAGAAGTCCTTCTGAGTGCTTAGAAATTCAGCGTTTTGAGACCCGACACCCTGAAGAACAGCAACAGATTTGCAGATTTAATTTACGACCTGAAGCCACAGCAATTTATATTCTTTATGCACTTACTACTTGAGAACAGCTCCCACTGCTACACGAAGCTAAGAAAAAAAAAATCTATTTACTATCCCATTAGTCCCATCATTAGACAGTTAATAATATAAGTTTTTGGCAGTTTTTTGCATTAGTTATGGATTATGCAATCATAGAACGTGAGACCCAATCATAAAGGCTGATACCTTAGTTACACTTCAGAGAAGTCTGGTTTACAGACCAGAAATCAAATTCTGGCTGTTCTGAAAATTTTAAGATATTTTCAACTACTTTCAATAGAGCCAGGAACTTGCTTACTGGAAGCTACTGATGTTGTTCTGGAATGATGGAAAATAACTTAGCTACTAATACAAACATTATTGCCACTATTTTTCTTTTCAAATCATGTATCCAACAGGGAGCTATTTTCTACCACAGTGAAATGTAAACACGGCAGTCTACCTTCTGCCTCAGGTACACCACAGATTTTAATGGCACTGAAGGACTATCATTTTAGTCAGAATTTGGCCCATCAATAAATCTCTTCAGTATTTGAAAATAATTCTCTGCTTTGTTTCGAAAAATAAAATGCAGATATCTTGCCAAGAATCCCAGTGCCATCCACACTTCAGTGTGTGGCAGAGCTCTGGATTCCAGCACCTGTAGACCTACATCCTGATATGTGTCCTATGCCTAGATATTTATCACTGAATTACAGCTCAGGGAAAAGTGCAATTTCCCCAGGCAGTTAAACTGCAGCAATGTGTAGAGCAAGTCACTTCTGCTTCAAGTTACCAAAGCTGTAGGTGTGGTTGTCCTCAACTATTTGTGGAATTTCTCACCAAACTGTTACGGAAAAAAAAAAAATAAAACAAAACTGAAAGACACAGTAGACAGTATTCCAAACCCAAGAAATATACATCTGCAAACTCAGTCGTCATGGCTGAACACTGATCTTGACCTATCTACGTATCACACAGATAAGTCTGTGCATTTAAAAACTTGGAATTACCACCACTGATGTAAAATAGAGTTCTATGCTTCAGTGTCAGAAGAGGCACAATCCTGATCCGAGAAACTTCATCTATCTAAAGATGTGAAAGCGTAGGTACTCCTAAATACAGGAAGATCGTGGATCGAGGTTCTTTTGTTGTGCTTTAAAACATTAGCAGACGTTTTTCAGAGGAGATTCTTAAAAAGAAGGTTTACTTTGCTATCGGTTACTAAGGTTATTTGTCTGATTAAATTTTATTAGAGATAACAGAACCTCAAACTCAAAGACAGAAAGCAATGGTAAATGTGTAACTTTAAAATACCTTTTAGCAGCAAGTAAGATGGGGCCTCATAAAGTCTCCACTGCATCCCAGTAGGGAGCTAAAGGTCATTGCTAACTCAAAGTTAAAAACAATGGGAAGTAGAGGATGTCATCCTTTTACATTTGCCCCGTGATTCTGTGTTTTCTTTGCATGGATTTACTTAGGAAACTGGGAAATCTAAAAAACAATGACAAGATTTCAAGGTTGCCGTTTTTTCCTTAGCTATATCAGAAATCTGTTCATGCTGCTCTATAAAAAGTTTGATTTATAAAGGAAAATACCTCTCACTTGAAAAGGTTTTGTCTTTTCAGGCATATAAAAACATTTGAAGTTTCTGTGCAACTTTCAAATTAACATGCAAAATAATTCTGTTTTTCCAAGAGCAAATTCTCATTTCCAATAAAGAACAAGACACAATTTACATGTAAAAATAAATTTTTTTACAAACGGATTAATTTCTATCCTTGTCAAGAAATAAAAAATAATAAAAAAACTTCAAATCAGATCTATTTAGTTCACTCAGGAATGAAAGACATATCAACAAGGAGACTGTTGTTACACTAACAGAAACGTCATCCTAATTTCTAGGGATCTCATGCTCAAAAATTGTCCATCATGTAATAAAGTAGCAAAACCAAAAGCAGTATTTTCTTCTTCTCCAAATAACGATAAGACTCCCAAACTAAGTCCCTCATGCCAGAATCAGAGTCCTTTTCATTAAAATAGTATTTTATTCCCAAAATTATTAAATCTTGAATATTCTTTTTTTTTAATTTCAATTTCTTTTGCTTTGAAAGGACATTACTTCTACATACATACACAAACTACATTTAAACATTTAATACACTATCCAAAAACATCTCGAACTGCCTTATCAACCACATTTAAAATACATAATTTATGTCAATGCATTTACATGTCTAAAGTAGGTTCTAGCCCTTGTCCCTTCTCCTGAAATGAAGCCATAGATGTGGGAGCTGTTTTACAGAACGTTAAGCTTTTTGCTTTATGTACAGCCACAGACTTACGGATTTTACAAGGATGAGGAGAAAGGGGCCTGGGAGTTTGATTTCAGGCCAGCAGCTCAAGCCATCATAAAAGCGGATGGTCTGGAAGAACGCACAAATGAGAGACTCCGCTATTTAATTTCACAGCATGTGTACTAACATCATTTATCATATTTTGGCCTTAACAGGGATTTTAAGAAAGAACCTAAAAGGGTCTGGATGCCAAAATATTTTTGAAAAGCAGAGGGCTTTAGCAACATTACTTCCTTGAAGCCTTTGAAAACTTTGAAGCCTGACTCTGAGCAGTGAAACTATTTAGTATGTCATGCACCTTAAACCTATTCAATTTGCATCCTGTGCCGATTTAAATTATGGTTAAATGAAGATCATTATTTTACCCAACGCACAGCTAGCAACATGTAGAATGTCACAGGGGCAAGCAAATTCCTAGTGAACGTCTACTGAATGAATGGGCCTGACATGACATACAAAACACTGCATTCACACGGAAAACTGCACTTTGTACATGAAATCACCATCTATGTGTGATCTGGGAAACACCGTTAACAATGTTTTAATTCCATCCACGGCTGGTAAAGCAGTTTACAACGTGGGCATATTATACCCATATGCATCACCAAAATAGAACACAATGCTAAATTGTTCTCCTTTGTGTGCAGGTGCTTCTGTGGTCCCCTGACAAAATGACAACTTACGTAAAGCTTGTATTGAAACCTTTTCACCTTGAGACCAATCTGCTCATTACCATATTTGCTTTAGGCTTTTTTCGCTTTTCACTGAGAGCTAACAGGAGCTTTAGCTGTCCATATCTCTAAATATTTATTTCCTCTTTGAGCACTCATTTGAAAGTCAGTTGGCATTCCAGCTGCTCAAAAAGTGGAATATTTTCAGTGTATTTTTATTACTGCTTAAGGAACCCAGTTCTGGAGTCCCTTCTCAAGGTGGTAGCCAAGAGAGGTGAACAAAAGTTCAAATAATATCTAAAGTAAAAGAGCAATTTCTTACTGTTCATGGTGTCAACTGTTAGATATAACAATTGCAATGACTGTTAAAAATAATCCTCATTCAAATGCTTCTCATTTTCTTGACATGGGCATTTAGTTGAACATAAGGAACAGATATTAAAGCATGCCACAAGGGAACCCATAGAGTTTCCAAACAGTAGTTTTTCTATGTTTCAAATTAACTACGAGCAACTTTTTAGTAAGATATTCCTCATATTCACATAGATTGTAAGCATCTTATCTAAAATTCATTGAATGTGAATTATCTGCAAGTGGGTGTGACCACCTCACCATTTCATTAGACTTAGCATTTTGGTTGCAAAATCTTAATTGCCAGTGCATTAAATAGTAGGACAACGCTGGTACCTTGCACTGGAATTCTTCACCGCATACAATATTGGGAATGGTAGAAAGGGAGGGAAAACGAGTTAGTGTATCATCTTCCATTCTTCTGCCTGGCTTATGAGTAAATTCTACAACTAGAAAATTTCTCACTGTGGATGTGCTTACACTTCAGTCTAACCTACAATTAAGTATACAAAGGGTACAGCACAGTAATATAAATACCTAGAACTGCAGAAATAAAGACTTTGTTTGTTTCCTCTACTGACACATTCAGGTGGCAGAAAAGGAAAAGCTCAGAAATTAACTACCTGAAATGGCCAGGCAAGAGACACGCAACAAGCTCATACAAGAGGCAGCTGAAAGGTGTTTTGGTGAAGTTTTTACCAGTAGGAAGTACTCCAAAAATTCAGGGTCTGACCTCGCTCATCTCAGCCACATAAGGATTTGCCCTCAGATGCAGTGAGACATTTTGCATGACCTGGTTGGCATGACCAGGAGAGGCACCAATACTAATGCTTTAAAAACTGAGAACATAGCTTATGCCATCTTAATAGTGTAGTGATCTATATGCTCTGAGTGATTTACAGTTGTTTTTTTTCCAGCTTACATTATAAACAACAGGAAATTAAAAGGTAAAGATAAAAAATAGACTTAAATATGGACACGTGTCACTACACCAGTTCGCTTCATACCATTTAAAAATTACATTCCCATCCCCCAGAGAAAAATGCTTATGCCTTGCAGTAACATCATAAAAAACATCAGCCTGGAAGCTTGAAGTCGTCAAGATTGAGAAAAGTTCATGTATCTCAGCGTGGGAAGGATCCTCTCAGTGAGAGCAAGGCTCTCGGTATAGGAGGGCTGACGTCAGTGCCAGGGGCAGGGAAACGGTGCCGGGAGGTTGTCGGGAAAATGACAGAGAACAGGTCCAGTGGGAACAGGAGGACTCAAGAGCGGGTGGATGGCCTCAGTGGACAGTACGTGTGGGAGTTTCAAAGGGAGAGAGAGCTTGGGTGTTCCAAGGGAAAGGAATTACCAGATAGACAGGAAAAGTGCAGACAGCTTAACGGACTAAATAACGTGCTGTTAAATGCTGAAACTAGATCCACTTCAGCATTGCAGGTACAAGTTTAAGATACCGCATCCTACATGCAGAATTATGCAACCCTTGTTTTGCAGTGATTGTAAAATTCTCGGACAATTTCGTTTGAATGAAGAAAACTTACTGGCTGTAGGGCCATGGATTTAAACTGTCTGTCCCGTATCAGCTGGCAAATCAAAACGCTATTTCATGTTTAGCCCTGCTGGCTTACGACTCCTTTTAATTTCAAATAAAGGAAGCTTAGATTTGAAAGGAAGCTCTGATCCCCTTGCACCCAAACACACACATTCCTGTGTTAAATATACATGACAGGGAAAGTTACACAAGAGATGAAGGAAAGCTCACATACATAAAAGAATGACGGGGCAAAATAAATGCACAGTGTATGTGCTACAGTGTATATTAGTGCACTATAGAAGAGTGACTCACACACGTTAGTTGGGACAGCATATACTTAGGAATATCCAAGTAAATTTTAAATAAATGCCCACAAAGTCCTTATACCATTCCAGCATTTACTCCGTTTATGCCATAGATGAAACAGAGACATTGTTCTAAAGGTGTTTAAGTAGGTTTCTATAAAGCCAAGAACATTTACGCAAATTCAACAACACAAATGTCAGCAGAAAATCCTAAGTAATATACATGAAAAAGGCAGCCTATCACAATGCTGAGTCCCCTTTCTTGATTTTTTTAGAGCTAAAAGAAAAAGAAAAAACAGGAAAACTCTCCTTTGCAACAGTATTGGCTAAGTGTCACTTGATATTTTTAATGTAGCACTGGAGAATCAAACTTCAGTCACTGTTACTGCATCTAATTCTTGCTCATCTTTCACTGGGAAAAGTACAGAGTTTAAGCTGTGAAGTCAATACATTGAAAATTAAGGGAAGGGATTTCATGGCTGGCTCGCTTTTCAGGTACAGCACTTATTCCAAGTTGCCCATAAATTTTCAGATTCAAGTAATGTATAAAATTACTAATTAAGGAAGGAGATACAGATGACATAACCAAATGTAATTTATTAGAAGGGCTGCTCCATTTCTCATATACTATCACCTTACTCATAGATACCAGAAATAGGTATTTTGCCATTTATCTCTACACACACCAGCTTTCATGCCTGCTCTGCAAATTTGCTATGGATAAACTTAGGTTTCTTCATGTTAGGAATGAACAGATCACTTCTTTAGCTACCATTTGTAAATTGATGCAAATCACAAAATATAGTATGTTCAAACCACACATTCAGAAAATGAACCTCTGCTATTTGACCAGAAGAAAAAGACATAACAAGACATAAATATAAAGCCAGAATAAGTCTTGGGGCTAATTATCAATATATATAATGCCATTTTACAGTCAGCATGAGCTATTTCATTTTATGACACTTTCTGACTTCAAAAATGTGCACTATAACTAACAAACTGATTCAGAAAAAGTTATCGCACTACCTATTACACATATTTTCATGAACTTAATGCCAGTCAGAGTGAAAATACGAGATTTATACATGAGCCAAGTTTAGTTCTTAGCTCTCACATAAGACTTTCTTGGCTTTAATCTGTGCCTATACAACAAAAGAATGTGAATTAATTTCAATTAAAATGCCCCGAAACCAAGTGAAAATGCCATTCAGGTAGGTTACTGGCTATTTGCATGAATTCTGATGACACCACCGCTGGCTGAAGCACAAAAGGTTTGTAACATACTCTGAATAACAGGAATAGTTCCTTAGTTCTTTCTCAAATCAAAAATCTTACTAACTTCAAAACAGCACAACATCCTGCCCAATGCTCCTTTCAGCTTCAGAGATTTCAGGCTCCTGACCCTTATCTTCAATGTTCTCACACTTTGTTGCTTTCGAGACAACTTCACTGTGCTGTGTAAAGTGCTCTCCAGTGACAGCGTAGCCCTCTCTCCAGCAAAATCTCCAAGAAGAGGCAGTTATCTAGCACACCGAGAACTGTAAATCTGATCACACTAAAACACACTAATGAAAGAAGCAGAGAATGAAATGCCACGCTGCTTTACAGCTCTAAAGAGTATCATGGGATTTTGCACATGAAAATCACACAGACGTGATGTGCCCAACTCAGTTTGTATTCAGCTGCTCGCAAACAGAATTTTTCATTTCCTAAACCCCACCGTTTCAGAGCAGTGTGCTCAGAGTGATGACAAGGGCAGAAAGTATGACTGAGCGATAAAAATCATAATGACTGCCAATGAGATTACAGTATGCATATGAACCAGCATCAGCCGTATAGCATCTGGCTGAATTATTCAAACATAGTAACAAGAATTTTTACAAAGTTCTTGAAATTGAACAGCAAAATTGAACAAGCTGCTTCCCACACATGCTTCTGGAAATGCGCTTTGGAGTTTTTTTACACCTAACCAAGCACAGAGGAGACACATGCACAGAATACAAACTTTAAGAATATTTTTGGGTTAGGTTTTGTAATGTGTACTTGTAATCACCATTAAAAATTCAGCTAGCAAAACAATTGCCAAGATTTCAATGACAAATTAACTTTCCTTACTGTGTCTACTATGTTTAATATGCCATAAGCATGTCTCTCATGTGCAAACAGGGCCGTAAAGTTCAGTTTCCTGTACAGCGTTATTAACACAAAAAATTAGTTTAGCGTAACACCATTCAGCTTCATGGTCTGCCTCATGTATTGTTAATTCCTCCTCCAACTCAATACTGAACAAAGTGTCTTTTCATTTTCTAGATTTTTACACTCTTATGAACTGAGATTACTAAAAAAAAAAGTAATCACCTGTAGTACCAAAGAAAAATATCCCAGGTCAATACTCTAGATGACATCTTAACAAGCATGTAAAAATCGTAGGAAAACTATAAAACATCAGAGTTTCTGCAAGTCTGCAAAATGCTTGACGTTTAGCTAGTTCTTGCTTGCATCTCAAGCCTGTATCTTATATGTACAGCATATCTATCTCAGTTCTTATCACGGTCACTCATTGCAGATCAGCCATGTTATATAATATCCCCTGGGCTGCTACAATTTGAATTTTTTTATATATATTTGCAATTACTTATTTTTATGAAACAGAGAGAGTTCTCCCCCAAAAAAGCAAAGATATGGAATAATCAAAACCTATAGCATTAGGAACTAAATTACAACACATAAACAAACATGCCATCAATAGAAAGTAAATAGACAAGCAAGCACTCTGCACCACTAACTCTCTCATTTAAAAAAATAATAACAGAAAATCACAATGTTTTTCACTCTGTGTGTCGACTTCATACAGCCTTGTGTTGTATCTCTACGCAAATGTATGCACACAGTAACACACATGCAAAAAGCCTCCAAAAAATGCCCTGTTTGCAGCAACAGACAAGGTCAACAAGTTGTTAATGTAAATCAGTACCCAGAGCAAAACCCGCTGTGGCTCTCCTTTCAACTTTCTGAATGGAAGGGGTATGCAAATTGATGAGCCCAGCTAGCAGATCGCTTCAGACTGCGATTTGCCTCTGCTTCCAAACAAGACAAGCACAAACAGCAACACTGGCGGACCCAGCACAAACAAACACGTAAAACACAGGAGTTAGTGGCAGGGCCGGTCCCACACAGGACAGAGTCCCACCGCAGCCAGACAGATGGACGGGCCCTCCGCGTTCGCAACCAAGAGCTGTGCCCGATCGCCAAGGACAATCACATGGCTCTCCTTCCCAGCATTAGGAAAACTCCTTTCGTGGGATGAAGAAAAGAGTCTTGCGCACATCTATAAAGCCGTTTCATGAGACTGATTAGTTTATAAATGAAAGTAAGAGCTCAAGACAGGAAAAGCACCCCCGCAACGTATCGCTTCAGCAGGGAGGCTCCTTGGGTTAAACCGCTACAGCCAACTCCTGTTCTGAGAGAAACAGCGCTGGTGTTTAGCACCCTTTACCTTAACACTGGATCTGCTGGTCTGGGTCTCTGCCTCCATGCTCTGGCTGTTCTCCCTCTTGTCTTTCTTAGAGGAATTAGTCCTCACCTTATAAGTAGATGTGTTGGAGGATTTAATGAATAATCCTGGGACGGGGTTGCCTTGCTGCTGTTGAGACATGGTTGTGTTGGTCTGGTGAGGGGAATTGCACTCCTCAGATTCTTTGCTACTGTGATAGACCACTCTGCTGTCAGAGATGTGGATGCTTGGAGCACAGCCCATGCTTTGTGGCAACCTGGGGAACACTTCTATATTGTGTATATATATATATATATGTGTGTGTGTGTATATATATATATATCCTTCTGGTTGGTATTTTCCCCCTGCTTGATTTGTTAACAGGTTGAATCTCTTCCCTGCGTCTCCGCTACACTCTGAAGCATTGCCACCGGTCCTTTCTACACCACCAGAAACGTGTCTGTTCTCCTCGTCCTCCAGGAAACGGGTCCTTTTATCCCAATCTCAGCAGTGGGCTGGGGTGCTGGAGGGGAGGGAAGGGGGGCAATCAAGAACCGGTCGACTTCATATTTTCACAGATTATTATTAATTTTTCTAAGCCATCTGAGAATCTTGGCAGGATTTTCTTTTCTTCTGGGAGAAAA